>NW_028275166.1:2424242-2727272 GCF_013281855.1 Momordica charantia
TGGACCACCTGCCATTCTTTTTCCCTGCAGACTGCAGAGTAATGAGCGACTCTTTCAATAAATTTGCGTTGGGGAGAGAGAGATTGGAATCGAGAACTACCTGTGAACGTTGAAGGTCGCGAGATTGTTGGAGAGAATGGAGGTTGTGGAAAATGTGGAGAAGACGGGAATCGCCAAAAGCAGTTGCGAGGGAACCCATCAAGCTTCGAATTGCAGAACTGGCGGTTTAAGAACAATGCCCTTCATAATCGGTATTTAGTTCGATTCCCTCACTGATTTCAGTAGCTTCTCTTTCTAAATTAAATTTATGACGAGCTCTCTGTGTCTTTGTGGCTTTGCTTGCGTCTATTTCCGGCAGCTAATGAAGTTTTTGAGAAGATTTCAAGTTTGGGGCTAAGTCCTAACATGATGTTCTACTTTAGGGACGAGTACGGGTTTCAGATTGCTGCTGCTTCTAGCGTTCTATCTCTGTGGTCCGCTGCTTCCAATGCTTTGTCGATTGCTGGAGCTGTTCTGGCTGATTCTTACATGGGGCGTTTCCGCGTTATAATTCTCGGCTCCTTTTGTAGCTTCCTTGTAAGCCTTGTTGATTCTCGAAATTGAACTGTTTCTATTGATGTAATGCTAATATGCCCTACTTTCATTGAACTAATAATTTAGTTCCTAAACTTTACTAATAACTTAGTCTTTGTCGTTTAAAATCTTACATCGGGACTAAATTTAAACTAGAGGAACTAAATTATGTGATTTTTAACCATTATTTTTCGTTTTGGAAAGGGGTTTTTTAATTCATCACTGTTGTGTGGGATAGTTATAAAATTGTATCCTTGGGTATGGACTTTTGCTGCTTGCTTGTTTTGTGGTATGCTTAAAGAAACCTCATAGGATCAATAGAAAGTATATGAACCTCCAAAACTCTCTGGGCCTGGAATCCCCTTGCTTGTGCCATTGATCACTTGATAGTTTGAGTTATATTTTATATAGAAATTCTTTTAAGGGCAGGTTCTATATTTTGCTCCAGCTGCGTGTGTAAAATTATGTGGTTTGCTTTATTTCTTCAGGGGATGGCTCTTTTGTGGTTAACAGCAACGATCCCGCAACTGAAACCTTCATCTTGTTCATCATCTGGAATATTGTGCGACTCTGCTAATCTGTACCAGCTCGCTGTACTGTTCACTTCTTTGGGATTTATTTCCATTGGAGCTGGTTGCATTAAACCATGTTCTATGGCCTTTGGTGCAGATCAACTCACCAATGAGAAAAATTCCAGTAACAAGGGTGTCTTAGATACCTACTTCAATTGGTATTATGCAGCAAGTGGGATATCTACAGTTATTGGAATGACTGTTATTGTGTACATTCAAGATGAATTTGGATGGGGCACTGGATATGTAGTTCCTGCAGTTCTCATGCTTTTGTCTGCGCTAATATTCCTAGCGGGTTCTTCTCTTTATGTGAAAGTGAAGCCTGCACAGAGTTTGTTTACTGGAATTTTTCAAGTAATTGTGGTGGCATTTAAGAACAGAAGATTGTCACTCCCTTATAGTAACTTTGATCAGTACTACCTTGGTCATGACCCGAAGCTCCTTGTCCCAACTGATTCTATGAGGTATGTATCTCAATGAATTGTTATGTTCTTGAATTTGCCAAATTACTTTTCTGCTTGGGATTATGTTCTGATGTCTAAATCATTGCCTGGGAAATGAGATGACTCCTTAAACTGATTCATAAAAAGTTACACTAGGCATCCTTTGACTGTAAATTTATCCATTTACTATTGACAATTCCCAGTTCTGTCCCTAATATGATGAAAAGTCTGATCGGTACAATTCCGCCTTCCTGTAGGTGTCTGAATAAAGCCTGTCTTATAAAAGATGCTGAGAATGATTTAAATCCAGATGGCTCAGTGTCAAATCCATGGAACCTGTGCTCTGTGGATCAAGTAGAGTCGCTCAAAAATTTTATAAGAATCATCCCAGTGTGGTCAACAGGCATTATCATGGTTGTCTGCATAAATCAAAACGCATTAGGCGCACTCCAAGCGAAGATTATGAACAGGCACATCACCGGTAGTTTCGAATTCCCCGCAGGATCGATCAATGTGTTCATGATTATTTCTTTATCCCTGTGGCTTGTCTTTTATGACCGAATAATTATGCCTTTACTGAAAAGATGTGGTCATGCTGGAAGACTCAGTCCTGAATTGAGAATCGGAATTGGCCTGCTTCTCTCATGCTTTGCAATGGCCATTGCCGCGGTCGTTGAAGCTACAAGGCGTAGAATTGCCATAGAAGAAGGTCTAGAAGACCAACCAAATGCTGTTGTTGACATGTCAGCTCTATGGTTAGTGCCTCAATGTGTAGTCCTGGGAGTTGCCGAAGGTTTTAATGCAGTCGGACAGATTGAGTATTTCTTCTCGAAAATATCGAAGGTGTCGTCGAGCATGGCGGTTGCTCTACACACAGTTGAGATGTCTGTAGCTAACTTGGTGGGAAGCATTCTTGTGCAGATAGTAAATGGCATAACAGGAAAAGGAAATGAGACAAGCTGGTTGGACAACAATCTCAATAAGGGTCACTTGGATTATTTTTACTGGTTATGTGCTGCATTGGCTTTGGTGAACCTTTGTGGTTATCTTCTGTATAACAGGGCTTATGGGTTTTCTGAGAAGATACAAGGAAATGAATCAAGTGAGATACAAGACTTTGAGTATAGGAACTTGCCTTCATCTTAGGGATGGAGAAGATTGCACTTTTCTTCAGACTTGGATGTATTTCTTACTCGGAGATGGTCTCACTTTTGGGATTTTTTGGCCCACAAAGTCTTTAAAGTTTGCATTCAAGATTATGTATCACTGTTAGATAGATTGTAGTTGCCCCTTCTAGTACTATTTACATGTTCCTTTTAGAGTAAAAATGATATCATGGGTGATGGTCATGGAAGTGTCAATTATAATAAATTATAATAAATGTGAGGTGCCACTAATAATTAGTATTATTGGTCCACGTAGGTTGAAGCTTGTTCCAGTTTAGTAGTTTAGTTTCTGTACTTTTAAATGCTCAAATTTAATCTATCTATTGAAATTTTGAACTAGTCTTCATATTAGTTTAAAATTAATTTTTATCTAACTTGACAAAATAATAATCATTATTTGTTAACAAATAAAAAACTAATAAAATGTACAAAAGAAACTCATTGAAAATGTTTAATGCTTTTGAGGAATTTTAAAGATTGAAGTTTTTTGTTTCCTAATAGAGAGTGGGGATTTAAACTTTAATTGTTGGGGAAGTAGGAGAAAATCCAAAGGAGAGATAGATTAAAGATTTTGAAAAAAGATGAAAATGGATTAGATATGAGAATTTTATTACTTTTTGATCTTAGGAGGGAAATAAATTTTTTTTCACTTTTTTGAAAAAGAAAAGAGAAATACTCTAAATATGAAAATCTAAGAATACATTTGATGAGGAAACATAAATAAATAATTCATCTTTAGATAGGTGGTCGATAACAGATTTAAAAATTGAATATACTTGAATATCAATTTTTTAATTATTCGACATGTTTAATAATATATTTATAGACTATTAGTAGTTATCGACTAAATATTTAGTTCACTTTAAAATAATATTAATTAATTTATTGACATAATTATAAATTTTGTAGAATTATTATTTTGTAATATCATATAATTTATAATATATTATATTTTACATTTTTTAATTTAAAAAACGAAACGAGTTTATAACATGAAATATTATATTTATAAAATTTTTTATCTTTTTCTAATATAATTTTTGCATTTTAAAATTTCAAGATCAAAATCTAAAAACGTAAAAATGATGTTCTTTGAATTTCACAAATTCGAAAATAATTTCCAAAAATAAATTTGCCAAACAAATATACAATGAATCAAATAAAATAAGAAACATAATCCGAATAGAATTCAAAACAACCTCTTATCTACTTTTTGATCTCGGGAGGGAGAGAAATCCTTAAAATGTATTTACTTCAAAAAAAAATAAAGAAATAAAAAGTCTAATCTCTGTCCCTCAATCAGTACATTCATTTTTCCTACCTATCGAATATTTAGCAGTGGATAGCAAGAATCTCTCGGTACCCAAGTATGTCCCCAACAATTGGAGTGCACAAATGAAGTCGAAAAATCAATTCAATCAATAAAAATCGATTGAACCTATGTCAGCCAATCAGTTTGAATGATGAACCGGTAGCCGCAAACCGACCGACCAAACAAATTTATTTAAAAAAAATTAAAAAAAAAGTCGCTCAGCAATCAGCCTACTCACGAGATGAATCCATTATTTTCTCTAACTTCTTGATCTTGTCAAGAGAGAGGACCACGCAAGATGGTACTATTTTCAAATTAGTACGTAGCCATTTAATGAAGTGAGATGCCACTGAGTCACGGACATTGGAATGGACAGGAAGGAAAAGAGGCCAAAAATGAAAGAAAGACTCTGCCCACAAGCAAACAAAGACAGAACAAACAACTGAATTAATGCGCATCACCTATTTCCTATCCAAAAATGGTAAGTTCGAATCCCACTTGTTTGTACTAACAAAAATTGAAATAACTTAACCAAACAACAAATAAATATGATCAATTCTAAAGCACTTCTGTAGAAAATTTTATAAAACTATTCTGCATACTATTTCTCCAAAAAACCACTTGATCCCCACAATATCGATACTTCGCAATCTGTTAGGGTTTGTAATCAAAATAATTTCACTTGTGTTTTAACGAAAAGTGAACTGATCCCATTCACAGAGAAGTGGCTCTAACCTGCCGGTCGTTTGGGGAAACTTTTTGAAGTATGAGGACAAAACTATATGTTACGAAGGATGCCCGAACCAGCACAAACGCGATGGTTCACTTCATTCCTTCTGCAGCCACTGTATTCAGTGATCAACAGACTACAAGCCAGGAGGCTTGAAAAGTGGAAGCAAGTCAAAAGCTTGATCCACATCAATTGGTGCTGTAAGAGCACGCTTGAGGATCTCTGGTGTGGTAGTCTCTCCCTTCCAAGGATTAAACCAAGGTCCTCCTCCAACTTCCAATGCTGCCATGTTACTTGTAACATCCAATACAATCTGCAAATCAAGAATTATACTTATCTAACTATCAAATATGAAGAGCCTGAACAAGTTTTATATACCACTAAGAATAGAAGACTTAATAATAAGCATATTAATCACAAATCATGTTATCAGGGACAAAACTTTACATTCTAATTTATATATATATTCAATATTATGTAATATAGATAATGAGAGAACAAATTAGAGGGAAAAAAAATTTATTTCTTAAATCTATGACGAAACCAGAGGGGGCAATTCTCCTCCTTTCTTCTTCACTATGTCTTTGCATGCTGGAGAGAATAGTCTACACCTCTTTAACTCGAAATTTTGAATCACTATTGTGAATTATAGCCAGTAAAAAGGCCTCCATGCAGAATGCTAAGATCACAGGGTACTCTAAATCATCATAAAGCATCACAGCATCAGTAATTTCTCCAACTATGCCTGACGCCTGTATACATGCATGCACGTTTGTATGGACACACCTAAGGTATGCTAAACATAGGGAGGTTTTCAGCTGGTTTTCAATCATGGCAAACTATGGCCAGAGAAAAACAAAAGCAAGAAACGTATTTAGCCCTTGAATTCATGTACATAATGGGCAAGTGCAATTGTGCAAACCAAATGAAATCAATAGATAACAGAAACAGGAAAGTTAATATAAATAAGATTATCGAAAACTGTCACCTTGCCTTTGCTGCCATCAAATCTTCGTTCCCACATTTGCAATTTTAAGATACCAAAACAAGTATCTTTGCAAGCTGGGGCAAGGCCGCATTCTGATGTAGGAGCACGCAAGGGTGAACCAGGCTCGTCTGTTTTGGCTTCTAATTCAACCTGTGCAGAGACGAGAGTTCAAATACTTGGAAATGATCTTTGCTTTTGCATGATTTTCCAAAGAAACGCTTCAAAGGTTCTTTTGATTATTTGATATGCTTTGAAATCATTGTTTACTTGCTAAAGACTGTATTTTCACAGGCAATCAAGTATTCTGCATCCATCAGATTGCTTTTAACTGCCCAAAGAAGGGCCGAGACTGGAACTAAGAGATCCATAATTTACCTTGTGGGTTTCATTTTCCGCAGCAACATGCCAATGGCCCCAAGGACTTATTTCCCAGTTAATAGTTCCATTCCATGGCACGAATTCATAAAAGATTCCATCATAGTGGATTCCAACCTGCAACAGTTAAGATATCACAAATATCATTATTAGTTGGTTAAAGGCCCATCTGACCCCCACATTTCCTACCTTTCCAAGCATTATTCCATCAATCCACGACCCTGCTCCCTCCCTCTCTCTTTTTCTAAGTATAAAGAGAGTGGATCACATTTTTAGAGCCACAAACTCGGGGGTTGGGGGCTCTGTCTGTGTGTTTAAGTATAAAGAGAGAGAAAACGCAATGTAGAGCCACAGAATACTACCAATGCAGCATTTTCAAAGGTTTCTGTCAATCCAGGAAGTTGTCTCAACCCTCCACCAACAGTAAGAGCAACTTCTCCCTGAGCACCTTCAAAAATATTACACTGGACCTGCAGTATGTTAAAAAGTAGCTAAGGTTCAACAATATTCGAGTCAGTCAAGCAACAAGGTGCAATATGCCACGGAAGTAAACAAGAAAATATAGCATACTTCATCCCATTAGGTATACAGATGGTATAATCTTTTATGGCCTCATCAACGATAAAAAACAGAGAAAATTTCCTCTCTGCATGGGCCAGTTAGAGGCAGACTTAATTCCTAACAGTTTAATTTATTGACCTCCTTTTATGAATTTTCTAACATTAAAAGATTCAACGCTCCCTGTTTCATGTTTCTTGATCCAAATTTAAGTAGTGCAAAATTTAACCCTCGTTTAACGTCATTTTTTAACTTCTCGTCCACTGGATATCATTACATTTTCATAGGCCATATTTGCATGGCATGCTGAACTCTATGCTGAACTTCAAATTTGTAGAATATAGAAAGAATAAGTTAAATTTTCTTATTTTGCAAAGCGATAAAAATTTACCCAAAACCATTTTCTGGGAAATGCTCCACCCCAATTCTTTTCACTGTAAGAAGGGGCATTTACAAACTCAAACCTTTCATCATCCCACTCAATCCAACCTGAGATTCATATCGAAAATTTCAGGAAATATGCGAAACTCTGCTTTAACTTTTTCCAATAAAATAAAATTAGAGTGAAAGCTACATGATATGAAACAATATTTCCATGATATAGTAATTAACACACACATATTCAAATGAAAGATTTTAGCACGATATATAATTACTTCATATAACAATCCACCAACTAGTACCTATAAGGAGATGTGCAAGCTTCAAGGAGGAGAGAAAAAAAGGAAAATATCATTTTTAACCCTGAACTTTGCAAGGTATATAAATTTTTACCTTGAACTTTCAATTTCATTTAATTGCACCTTCACCATAAACTTTTAAAAAGTGTTGCAATTGTTACCCTATGATAGGTTTTGTTTGAAATTTTGTTGAAAAAAGTATTCTCATATGAGTCAAATGAGTTATAAATCATATATTTCATATGAAATTGATAAGATTCTAACAAAAATGACAATAGAGCTCTTTTTTTTTTTTTGGAGAAATTTGTAAGTTTTGGTAGAGTTAATTAATGGTCAATTTTGTGCAAAGATTGATTTTTCATTAAATTGGTGGTTTCTTTTTAGCTTTTTACATTATTTTCTGTAAACATTGGTGGGTGAATAAGCAGAAATCGAATAGAATATAAAAATTGCAATACTTATCTAAGTTAGGGCTCAATTTGATGAAATTGAAAGTTCATGGTGAAATTTGATCTAACTTACCAAGTTTAGGGTTAAAAAATGATTTTCTAACATACAAAGAGAATAGAGGAGAGCAATTAAAAAAAAAGACACAAATAGTACTAAAAATATAATTATAAAAAAGCTAATTCAACAAGCTCCAAGAGGGTGGGAAAAAAGGCATACTCCTAAATGACATCTCTTCTCCAAGATTCATCTATTTTTTTCAAACTAAAGAATCTAAGTTTTAAAGACGTTTAACCAAAGAATATTAGCTGCCTACTTGAAAGGATGATCAAATAGAAGAAATAGCAACTCCTCCACACTTCCAGGGAACAGCACCTCTCAACCCAAAATACAGAATGATGTTCTAAATATTAGAAGCAACCAGGACACGAGTACGCTCCAGCGTTTCCTTCTCTCTTACAAGTTATATATACAGCACTAATTAGGAGACAAGTAAGTGTCATGGTAAAAATAGCTATCTAAATTCTGAATGTCCCAAATAAATATACCATTCATTTATTACGTAAACTGGGAGTTTCTTGTATAATACCTCTCTTAGCCAGGGATTCTTCATCTCCTTGGGCTTTTGTTGTTCTTTTATCTCTTTCTCCCTTTTGGTGAAACTATCTCTTATCAAAATACAATGCATGAACATACATACTTACATATCTACATATATATAACCATAACCAAATCCTCATACCGTACCACAAACCCAACACAGTGCTATTATAAAAAACTTAACATAATTAGAAGTACTGCACCATGTCCAACGACAAATTTCCAAGGTAACCTGATTAAAAGTTTGAACATGCCTGTTGATAACCCGCCTGCCATGCATATTTGCCAATGAGGTTCAAATACGGGAAAGGCAGCAAGCCAGCCAGCTGTTGACTTCTGCTTAGATCCAACATTTCCCCAGCCATAAACTGGGCGGGTACTGTATTCCCAACGAGCAGTTTTTACAGTTTCCAAATAGTTTGTCCTGTCATTAAGGGCTGTCAACCAGTGTACCAAAAAAAGATAGAATCTGAGATACAGTTGTTTTTATGCCTTCTAGAAGAAATATTAGATGAACAATGTTTCCAGTTTCCACCTGCTTGATATACTGATTTCAAGCCCCAAAAACAAATATAGTTCAACAGCTGGAAAAATAATTTATGCCATTCTCAACAAAATTCAAGCAGGTCCAAACCCCTTTGATCACTATTTGGAAGAAAGAAAAAAATCCACCTCCCATATCTAATTTGAGATATAGGCTTTCGCTTTTATTCTGCTCAAAAAAGTAGAAGAAACTAAAACAAGTACTAATATCCTTTATGTGCCTGAATATGTTTTAGGCCTTAAAATAAATCTATTTAAAATCTTGTAAATGTTCTGAGTGTTGTTTCCCGTTTTTGGTCAGAACCTTCTTTTTGTGGTGATATATATATATTTTTTAATAGTTGTGAAGCGTTCGGACCAACTTGCACGCAACTTGACTTACTTTATCAGACAACCGCCTAACCCTATTGCATCTGGTTATCAAGAAAACTCGTAAACTTGTAAGATACTAAGTCCTAGGTAATGTACCACTAGGTTTGAACTCATTCCTTTAAAGCCGTTTAATTTTCTCATTGACCCTAATGACCACTAGGTCAATCCATGATGGTTGAAAGTTGGTATATAATAACGAGTTTATAAATAATACGGGGGAGGGGAGAAAGAAAAGGCCAATCCAACATCTTGTATTCAGAAGCACTGCTATTCACAAGGTGCAAAAATGGAAGAAAATTATCCTATCAAGAGGAAGGGAGTTTCTCTTCTTCAAGTTGTCCAATCTACTGGATAAGATTTGGATGATGAGTTATTATGATTTTTTTTTTCCTTTTGATTAGATAGTTATTATGAATATTATTATGCACATAATAGCAATTAGCAGATGAGTTTGTTGGAATTTTGGTGGTTATAAATAGAGCCCGCTAGAGTTAGAGGGGTTGGAGAGGGAGATTTTGGGATTAGTTTTGGAAGAGTCTAGGCCTCTCCAAATGATTTGGGATCTTATAATTTTCCTTATATCAAATTCTAGTTCCTTTTTTTTTTTTTATAATTTCTAGTTCCTATTATTAAATCAGTTTAGGAACAGTGAACACATTTCATCTAAAAAATGGATCCAGAGAAAAAGAAAAATATTGCTGGAAATGTATGAGGTACTAAGAAATGGCATCATCCAATAAGAAACCATTTGAGGAGCTAGGTACAGCATTCCTACAAGAGGTGAGCGAAAAGGAATCGGACTGTTTGGAAGCAAGTGGAAGTTAGGCAAGCACCATCAAATGCCAAGTAAATGATATTGGGATTGGGATTGGCAGTAGCAAAAATGAATGTAACTGAGTCCGAAATTTCAGATGACATCGGAAGAGAATGAAAAAGTGACAACCAAGACAGAAAAGAAAAAGGGGGAAACAGTGACAATTAAGTCAGATCTTCATTTGGTCCTTGGTTCCTTGGCTCATCACATCAACACCAACAACCAAAATGTTACTTGTATAGGGGGAAAGAAGTGACAAAAAGTATGCGTCTGCT
Source organism: Momordica charantia (assembly GCF_013281855.1). Taxonomy (NCBI): domain Eukaryota; kingdom Viridiplantae; phylum Streptophyta; class Magnoliopsida; order Cucurbitales; family Cucurbitaceae; genus Momordica; species Momordica charantia. The sequence continues at coordinate 2,434,691 of NW_028275166.1, forward strand.
CTCTATATAAATTAAATAATGCAAAAGAAAATTCTGTTCGTTTCTCAGTGATTGAATAACAACATAGGACAATCTAAGTATCTCAAGGAAAGGAATAAGCAATAAACTAAACTGAAGACAGCAGAAAACGAGAGGAACTATCTGACTTAGCGTTATTAAGTCCTCTAAGGACTCTCTACAAGTGACCATCACAAATTTGATACAGAATGCAAAGACAATTACTTCCAAATTATACTATATTTTGAAAGCAACAAAAATTAACCAAGTCATTTCCACAAGAGACCTTTTTTTTGGGACTATTCCACAAGAGACATTAGCATTCAACTTTAATGAAATCTATTTTAAGGAAAAGAACTGGAGTTAAAGGTTCTCAACACAGTCTTAACAACTCTATAAAGAAGTAAAAGAGAGAGAAACACCTGCCATCATCACGAATAAATCCTTGATGCCAAAGCGGAGTCACTTGAAAACCTTCCACTATCTTTGTATGGAATTCCTAAAAAAAGGGTTACCCATAAGAAAATAGAAAATTGTTTACAACCTCTGCCAGAAACAACAATAGTTGAAGCAAGGAGAGATTCCAATCGGCCAAAATTTTTCTAGGAAAAAGTATCCAAATCTTTCATGACTTGATCACACTTATATAGGAGAGAGAAAGAAAAGAACAAGTCTTCAACATTAAAGAAACAATACAATCTAAGAAAGCATCTCAACCTCCGGAGGAACTTCCTTGTTTGGAGGCTTAAACCCTCCTTTAGTTGCAAAACTGTTGCCCAGACTCAGCTCATGCCTACCTATGCATTAAAAACCTAGCATTAGAACCCAATTTTTTTTTTTTTTTGAAAAAATAAGATATCCAAAAAAACCATAGCCTATATTAAGAGGTTCAATTCTTTAAAGATGCATTCTGAGAATCAAGGGATATGAGGTGCCAAACTAACAGGCATATGTACTCAATAATATTTAACAAATCAAACCAAGTAAACACGTTTCGAATATATATGATCGTTCTCCCAACAAATATATCATATCTAATATTTCAGTACATGTAATAAACTGCAACCTTAGGGTCGTCGGTCAAGCAAGTGTTGGAGATGCATCGTTCCCTCACTTTGAAAAGATTATTTTACATATCAAAACCAATCACATCAAAGCTTAAGATTATAACCTCACTTTGAAAAGATTATTTTACATATCAAAATCATGCACATCAAAGCTAAAGGCTAAAGCTTATAATGGGGAAACCTGACCATGCCGATACTGCTTATCTATCACATCGAGTAATCAGCTGAATGCAATCCATATCAAACAAAGACAATTTAAATTACAAAAAAAAAAAAAAAAACAAACAAACCTATACAATGCCTGTAAATATGGGCTACGTTAGCGAGCAACAATTAAGACCAGAGAAAGCATTATGTGCTAACGATTCACAGCTCAGAAGTCTCAGAAAACATATAACAAAAGATCTTCTACCTTTGAGTTTAACCTACATCAAAAATTTTCAAATTATCTGAACAATGAAAGGTGCTTACGATTTACGTTGTCATGCATGTTACAAGCCAATAAGAAAGAAGTGTTGGGAAAAATATATTCATTTGGATTTTTGACTGGTAGAGATTATGATTTGTCTGGAGGAGAAGGAATGACGTTCTATAATTTTGTGTGTATAATAATGTTTAAACATAAAGTTAGCAGCACTTGATCCAAAAGTCAAGGCATTGACGGAACAGCCAATATATGGAAGTTCTGAACAGTTCATAGATTTGTCATGAAACAAGACCTCAACTTCAAGCTAAAGAAAATTGATCTCGCTATGGAAGCATTGTAAAGGAGAACTGAAAAAAGGAGATATGTTTGATATTAAAACTTACTTCCCCAAAAGTTTTGAGACTCTTCAGAGTATTGACATATGTATTTGTCATAAGCACCAAGAATTTGTGCTCCAACTCCTGTATATCGAGGTCCATTTTGTGCAATTTCTAGTGTTGTTAATTTCTTAGGAAATGCAGGGTTCTCAACCGAGTACATGAAGCAGAAACTCTGCCTCTTCTGTGGAATTGATACCTTGAAGTACCAACCTTCAAAGAATTTCCGAGTACTCCCATCAAAGTGATACCTGATTCAAGTAGGAAGTACAGAAAATTGGGGACCTTAAAACAGTGATTGCCATTCATATATAACAAGATAAACCAATTGCTTGATGCAGCTATGTTCAGAATAAGAATAATTGAACTCGGATCACATAACAAAAATAAGGATATAGCAGGTACAGATGCTCCAGATGTTATCTAGAAACTGTAACAGGCCAAGTCAAACATTGTATGCAAATTCATACTGTAGATGCGAAATTTTTGTTGTGAAACTACCTTTAAACAAAGGAAAATTCAAACTTTTTTAATTACTGGTAAACATTGAAATGTGACGTTGTTTGTGAGGAAGGAGGGATATAAAGAACAATGGAAAGGCGCAGTATTAGGGCTCCACTTCGGTCTCCACAGATACTCCCGAGATTCCAACTGATGAAGCTTGGTATGTTGATACCAGAGCAACCAACCACGTCGCAGCCAAAGCAACCATTATTGGAGTGAAAAGTAACTCCAATGGTAATAAGACTCTATTAATCAACCCTATCTCTCACATAGGCCATTCTTATATTCCTTGCTAGAAAAAGATCCTTAAACTTAAAAATGTCTTCTGTATCAAGACTAACCCATGACAGTAATGTGTTTATAAAAATTTACCCTATTATTTATTTTGTGAAGGACCTCAAATCCAAGGAGGTAGTACTAAAGGAAAATGTGTTCAAAGTCTACCTAGTCCTCTTCAAAATAGTCAATCTAACATGCCTGCCAATATAATCTGATTTCTGCTTTTCCTTGTTCAATGCTCACTCTCTTCTGTAGATTTTTGCATCATCTAGTAACAAGTTCTTATAAGTTTTCTATCCCGGATTGAGGCGGGTGCGGGCCTCTCTAGGTATATGGGTGCAGATCACCAACTCCCGGTTATAAAAAAGAAATAATTAATTAATTAATTAAATAAAAAAAAAGTTTTTTTTATAAGTTTTCGCAATTTGGAAATTTTCTGAAATGTTGTTGGTGATCATTGGGTGTTTAAATGGAACATGAACTCGGATAACACTATGCATGGATACAAGACAATGGGGTTTCACATAAACATTTAGCCCATTTGTGAAAACCGCCTCAACCATTCAAGTGATCCCTACAATAGCAGTGGCAAGAAATTGGACACTGAGACAGCCATGCTAGATGTGAGTGGAATTTTTATTGTAGGTTGAGGCTGCAAGTGGCAAGGAGGTTCATAATCTTTATGGGTTTCTGAAATCGATGTACAATTGCGTATTTGTGCCATAAAATCTGGAAAATGAAGTCCTAATTAGAAGAATCAGCTAAATTACCCGCTGTGAGGAGTCCGCAGCTCGCGATTAGCAGGCGTGGGCCGATAGCCAGGAGGGCAAACAAGACCTCCATCATCCTCTTTCTCAATTTTTGACGACACCGAAGATTCATACACAGAGTTCGAGCTGGAAGCCAATACTCGAATGCTCGATCTGGATCGCGACTCTAGCTTCGAAGAACGACCCCACTGAAGACGAAATGACCTGGACCTCAAAGATTGAGGAAGCTTCACTTCGAACATGAACTTTCCAGCTTGAGTTTCCATTAAATTGGAAGAAAAGTGATGAGTTCCGCACAAGGGCAGATTACACAAAGTTGCTTCCATCTCAGTCACCAAAAATGGAACAAGAAGAACACGACGATACCGGTTAACGCATATGGGGCCGAGAGTCGTGTATTATATAATATATTTCTGAGGCTGAAATTCTGATTGCATTGCACGGATGAGTTCAGATACGCCTGAAAAGATTGAATTACAGTCAGAGCATTACGATCCAAATTTATGATATAGATGTGAAAAACAAAAACAACAATCATAAAACTCGCAAACAAATTAACTCTATTGCGTACGTTCTCGTCCTACCCCCTGCGCTGCCGTGCCGTGCCTCCATCTTTTAATGTCGGTTTGTTCATGGCAAATTTTCCAATGACGGGCCCACGACGTAGCTCTAAGACGGCTCTAGCCGGGCATTTGAAATAATGAGAAAAACAAATCAATGACTTATGTCATAATTTTTCACTTATTAGGTGTGAGCTTACACAGTTAGGTTTCATCTCGGGTAAGAATTAGGAATTATTCGAATTCCTCCCGAAACGGGCCTTATGATAAAAAGGAAAAAGAAAACAATATGAGAAATCTGTCCAATATTCTTCTCTAGGGGAGTTTTTATATCTCGAGAAGTGAGTCGAAGGTAGCTTCGCTTGGTCGATTTTTCGGAATTAGAGGGAGATCTCTCATATGATGATCCTGAACGAGTAGGAACAGCTCTCAATGTGAGATCAACAGGAAAATAAAAAAGAGTAATTTGATGTCCGAGAAATAGCACTGAACAAGTAAGGACAGCTTCTTTTACCTAGTCTCTTCCATGGGCTCATAAGAGGGTCAACTTATAATGATTTTTTTCAAGATAATGAATAAGATATGTTAACTAGTTTATATTGGCTTATAATGACTTTGACATTTCATATTTAGAGTGAGTGTGTGTTCGTACACTACTTAAATGGTACCCATGATCATTAGAGAACTTTTTTTTTAATACATGTGGGACGGATGATAAAACTCACGACATTTTGATTGGAAATATATATCAATTATCGTTGATCATTATAGATTATTAAGTTAGAGATGACCATCTTTATAATTCTAGTGAACATGCGTGACTTTGTGTGTTTAATGCAATATAAATGCTAGTAATATATGTCTCAATTAGTTTTATACAGATAAATGAAATGTTGGACATGCTATTTGTGTAAAAGAAAAATAAAAGTTGAAAAAAAAATGTGTAGTGCAATGGATAAAATCTTCCAATATTGAAAATGGAATACCAGCAAACATGAGCATCTTTTTATAGAAGTTTAATGTCTTGCCCATTTTAAGATGAACTCTCAAAAAGACATATTTATCCTTTATGAGTACTCTAGCCTACATTATTACAATAACTATGTACTCAAATTAGTAAAGTAAAAAGATAACCAAAAACAACAAGTTTGTTTTTATCAGTGCTCTTCCATTATTCATACCAGACTCTCAAATCTCTTGAACAAGTGACCTTTGATAGTCTTGTATATATAGTTGGGTAGCTTCATATTTTCACGCCCTTAAAAGACTACCATGTAAAAACCCTAAAAAAAGTTTTCTCGAGGCATTATATTTAAGGTTAGAGGGACTAGTGTTCATGATCTTTCCTAAAAAAATCAAGGTTCGATCCAATATAAAATATTTATTTTGGTTATTGTTTTATTATCTTGTGGTCTCCTTAGTTCTCATACTTTTCAAACATCTGACTTGGTTGGTTTACTCAGAAAAAGAGAGCACAAACTTTATATACAATCAAACTACTTAATACAAAATTATGGCTAGAGTTTTATAAATTTATTGAAAATAAAACAGTGCTAAAATTGTGACCGAATATGACTATTTGAAAATACAACGATCAAAACAAACAATTGCAAAACACACGGGTTAAAATAAATTAAAATTAAAAGTAAACTAAAATTAAAAGTAGATAAACTATAAAATAAATATTTTGAGCATACATGAACCAAAAGCTAGAAATAATCAAAATAGTATTTAAACCATAAATTTAAATATATTGGTATTATTTTCTACAAAATTGATTGAAAGCTTAGAAGATAATTAGACAAATTAGGTCATTTGGCCCATTTGAGCGAAAAAAACACCTTCTGACATGTATATTGATTAAAAAAAAGTAAGCATAGCTGAAATTGTAAATAATAATAATAATAATAATAATAATAAATATATAAATATATATATAAATAATTAAATCAAAGTGTCATAAGTTCGAATCTCTATTTCTACCTGTTGTTGCAGTACTAAAGCAAGTGATATGTTGTAGACAGAAACAGATCTAGAGTGGGTTCAAAAGACTCGAGCCTCTTAACTTTGTATTATATACTAAATAATATAATTATGTTAATAATACCTATCACTGGTGTAGCGGAGCAAGCACCATAATCCTTTATAGTTTGAGTAATTCAAAATTTTCAAATTCTAAGTAAATCGACCATTTAGAGACTAATTTTCTAATATATATATTATAATTTAGCTCTGGTAAAATAAAGTAAAGGTCTACAGATAGTAAAATCTCAAAAAAAAAAAAAAAAGAAAGTGATATATAAAATTTTTCGGAAAAGAAAAGGGAAAAAATGAATTATCATTATAAGCTTAGTGCCGGCTTTAGAAATAAAAAAACTGGATTATTATTAGCATCGTCGTTCGACCGAGCTCCTCCTTATTCCCAGATCTCTCTCTCTCTCTCTCTCTCTCTCTCTCACTCACTGCGAGAAGGGGAGAGTTGAAGTCGCCATGGTCTTGGCGATCAAGGTTTATCTTCTTCTTCTCCTTGCATTATTTGCGTCATTCGCGAACTATGGATTTTCGCTTTACGAAGATCAGGTTGGCCTCATGGATTGGTGAGTTGCCCTCTCATGAACTCTTTCCAATTCCTAACCTGTTCTAGGTTGCCTAGGAAATTTGTGGAATACTTCAGATTGAAGAATTTCTCATCTCACTTAAATATGCCTCATGCTTGACCTGCTAGAGTAGTTGATTTTGTTCCTTGAATATATTTGCGTATGTATATGCACGAAATACTTGGGCTGCTCTGAATCCATTTGAATATATTGGTACTTTTCTTTCAAATTTTCCATCAGTATCTCGATAAAGCAGGGAGGGACAGGTTTATGCCGTATATCTAGTTTGCACCTCATCGACTGTAACGTGACTCTAATACTGAACGTTATGAACTTGGAATGTCTTTTATCAATTTCGGATTCTCAAGTAGCTGGGTTCTCTTTAGCTTTTAGTTGAATTTTAACTGCTTTTTAACTATGCATCCTTTCAATTTGTTAAGAATATAGACGCGATCCCTTTGTTTCAGGCGCCAGCAGTACTTGGGGAAAGTGAAGCACGCATTGTTCCATTCTCAAAAGTCAGGGCGAAAGCGTGTAGTAGTATCTACAGAAGAGAATGTAATTGCATCACTTGATCTTCGGCATGGCGAGATTTGTAAGCCTGACATTCCTTTACCATTTTTTACTGGGTCTTCCAATAACTAAATGAACTAGGAAGTCGAATTGAAATTTTTAACTATGTAGGCTCTGACTGAACCCTTTTCAACCAAATAGGTGTTTAAATATGTGTTTCCTCTATGAGAAAAAAAAACACTGTTCAATCACCCAGGTAATGAGCAACAATCATCTTAAGGCAATCCTTTTGTCAATGGATGCTCCTGTTATACCCAATAATATTCAAGGGGATGAGAACCAATTATACTACATCTAAGTCAAAAGGTCAAGTTTTCATGTGAATATTTTGATGTTTTATTGGAGCTTATAACAACAAACTTGCATAAAAAAATTGAACACAATGAAATTCAGTTTCAGTTTGGAAAGTTCAATTATTTGAAATGATTTTATGTACTAACATGGTTGTAGAAAGAGTACAATGTTGATTCTGGATTTTAAATGATAAATGGATATTGGTAGTGCTGGCTTTCATTTTGAAAATAGTTTATTTGACTATCATTCGATGTCTTACTTTGGTTGCTTTGTGCAGTTTGGAGACATGTCCTTGGCCCCAATGATTCCATTGATGGAATTGAGTTCGCCCTTGGAAAATGTAATGCCCTCGCACATATATATTTTTCATCTCTAGAATATTGCTCCAGTGCAGTATTTCTGCCTTTCTGGACCTTCATGTGAATTGCTTATTGTGTTTCTGGACCTTCATGTGAATTGCTTATTGTGTGCAAAGGAAATTTCTCGTGGAGTTTTATAAGAATCATGTGAACATGCTGGTTCTGTTGCGTGCTTCTATTATTTTTACTATAGATTTGACTGCCTAACTTATTTTTGTTCAATTTTTGTGTTCAATACTTCAAATAATCAGCCCATGTAGATCTCTCGTGTTTCAGATGTGACTGTTTGTTCGTTTGGTTTTCTTTTTTCTTTTGTTTTTTTTTCTAAAGAAGTGACTGTTTCATGTAAAACTTATAACTTCTAAGTCAACTGCACTTCAAGTTCTTAAATCTTACCTTCCAGTTATATATACTTACTCTTAATCCCAGTGTCCTCTGTAATGGATGAATTTTATCCTTACACTGTTCCACCTAAATTCTGACTCAAGAGATGGAGTGAGTGAGAATGTAGAGTGAACTTGGAACTTCTGTGTCAGGAAATGAGTATTCTTTTAAAAAATGTTACTCTTTGATGATTGTTGGTTTGCACGACAGCACAAGTGTGAAGTTACTTAGTTCTATCTGTTGTAAATTATAAATACCAATTAAGCTCACATTTGGTTCTTTCTATCTGTTGGAATACCAATTAAGCTTAAAATTTCAACTTCTAATTTCTCAGTTAAATATTTAATGATATACTTTCAGATATCATTTCCCTTTCATCGGAGGGGAACTTTTTAAGAGCGTGGAACCTTCCTGATGGTCAGATGGTGTGGGAGTCTTTTATTCAGGGCACCAAGCCATCAAAGTCACTATTATTGGTTCCAGTAAGTGGATATCACCTAAGGATTTGATTTTTTATTTGCTGCTTCTAGTTTGTGTGTGTGCATTGTTTCTCTTTTCCTATCAAACAAAATGTTGTATTTTCTGAATTTGATGTCTTTCGTCAAATTATTTAATATTTATGGTGGACTGGTGCTAAGTTAAGTTCTGGTTTTTTAGAATTAATTTCTAGTAACTAGTTGGTTAATTTAAGGCATAAAATTTGCAGAAAAGTTTGAAACCCAACCAGGAGACCGTGATTCTGGTTTTTGGTAGAAGTTGTCTGCATGCTGTCTCTTCCCTAGATGGTGAGGTTATTTGGAAGATTGACTTAACAGAGAACAGGTATTTCAAATGTGGATTTGGTGTTAGACTTTTAATGTTCTTTAGAAAATCACAGTGCCAACTGATATCATTATTGATTTACCACTGTTTCAGCGTAGAAATTCAACAAATCATTCAGCATCATGACAGTGATATCATTTATGCTGTGGGATTTTCAAGTCCAACTCAATTTGATCAGTTTCAAATAAATATTAAGAGTGGAGAGTTGATAAAGCACAGTACAGAAACGTTTACTGGTGGTTTTTCTGGAGAATTGGTATCAGTTTCTGATGATGTGCTTGTGACATTGGACGCCACTAGGTCAAATCTAGTTATACTAAGCCTTAGGGATGGTGAAATTGGGATTCAACAATCACCTATTGCACATCTCGTTGATGAATTTTCTGGGTCAGTGGAAATAGTGCCTTCAAAGCTTTCAGGGATTCTTGCTATTGAAGTTGGTTCTGTTTTAATATTAATAAGAGTAAAAGGTGAAGGTGAGTTGGAGGTGGTGGATAAAATTCACGGTCAGGCAACTCTAAGTGATTCTCTTTTAGTTTCAGAGAGCCAGCGTGCAGTTGCTCTAGTTCAGCGTAAGGGCAGTTATATGCATCTATCTGTGAAGCTAATTGATAGCTGGAGCAGTGATTTTCTTGAAGAAAACATAGTAATCGATGACCAAAGAGGATTTGTACATAAGGTTTTTTTAAATTCTTATATCCGAACGGATAGGTCCCATGGGTTCAGGGCTCTGATTGTCATGGAAGACCATTCACTGTTGTTAGTGCAACAAGGTGAAATTGTGTGGAGTAGGGAAGATGGCCTTGCCTCTATCATAAATGTAGTGACATCTGAACTGCCTGTTGAAAAAAAAGGCGTTTCTATAGCAAAGGTGGAGAACAATCTCATTGAATGGCTACAGGTATGGAAACTCTTTGGAAATTTCATGAATTAAATTATGACAAACCGACAATGTTCTCTAAGATTAAACATAATTGCTGTATACATTTTCAACGTACTATTTGGTGACTATTACTTGGTATTCTATAATTTGAATATTTTCTTATTTTTCTTGTCCTGGCTAGTTGTTTAAAAACGAAATACTGGTATCTCTTTAAATGTTTCTTCTCTGACAAGGTGCTCTTTGATATGTCCTGTTTTTGAAAGGGACATCTGCTGAAGCTCAAGGGAACTTTAATGATTGCAAGCCCTGAGGATGTGGCAGCTATTCAAAATATGAGGTTGAAGAGTTCTGACAAGAGCAAATTGAGTCGGGACCATAATGGATTCCGCAAACTGCTGATTGTTCTTACTAAATCGGGAAAACTCTATGCCCTGCACTCTGGAGACGGTCGCATTGTATGGTCTCTATTACTGCATCCTTTCCGTAAATCAGAAGCTTGTACTCCAAGATGGCTCAACATTTATCAATGGCAAGACCCCCACCATCGTGCCATGGATGAGAATCCATCTGTACTCATTGTTGGCCGTTGTGGACAAAGTATGGGTGGACCAGGTTTTCTTTCATTTGTTGACACTTACACGGGGAAGGAGATTGGTTCATCAAGCCAGGTTCACTCGGTTGTACAAGTCATTCCACTTCCACTTACTGATTCAACAGAACAACGCCTCCATATTTTAATAGATGCTGAGAGTCGTGCTCATTTGTACCCACAAACTTCTGAAGCCATTAGTATTCTGCAATCTGAATTTTCAAACATATACTGGTATTCAGTTGAGGCTGACAGTGGCGTTATTAAAGGTCATGCCTTAAAGAGAAACTGCATTGATATCTTGGATGACTACTGCTTTGAGAGCAAGGATGTTTGGTCAATCATGCTTCCATCAGAGTCGGAGAAAATCATTTCGACTGCTACGAGAAATTTGAATGAGGTATGACACTCTACTTTTGTAGGCGAGTCCATCGGATATTATTCTTTTGGTTTGGTCTATTTACCTATCAGTTCATTCTCTTATGCATTTTCAATGTTTAGTTCAATTATTACTTTGGGTTATGTTCTTCCTTCGTATTAATGGTTGGTTTTCATACAAATTGATTGTAATGGGGGAACCAGTGAGGTTAGTAAATGAGTGTTACCTTTTTAATTATTTCCTAGATTTCAAATGATATGTGAAATTAGATTTATATGTTGCCTCGTATGGTTTTTGTGGAGAATTTGCAATAGATCAATTGTAACTATTATTATTATTATTATTATTATTTCTTGTAACTATGGTTCTTTCTATTTCTTTATTTATTCATTTATTAGTGCCCATCGGTGGAACTTTTGAAATCCCCTAGGAATCTGTTTTGATTCCTTATCACCCTTTTTACTTTTAATAATTTTTCTAATGATCTCCTAGTTCCCTCGAAGTAAATGTACAAACTTAGCTCAATTTTTTCTAACATAATAACCACCCTTGGCGCCCCCCCCCCCCCCCCCCCCCCCCCCCCCCCCCCACCTTTCATGTTGCTTGTTCTCCTGGCATTGAGAAAACCCCCTGTCATGTATCGTGGCAAATTTGTTGAGGTCGTTTAATTAATGCCTCTTAGTCCTTTTAAATAATATTTATGTAATTTGTATATTCTAGGTGGTTCATACGCAAGCAAAGGTTGCAGCAGACCAAGATGTGATGTACAAGTATATATCAAAAAATTTGCTCTTCTTGGCAACTGTTGCACCAAAAAGCAGTGGTGAAATTGGAACTACTACCCCAGAGGATTCCTGGTTGGTTGTATATCTTATTGACATTGTAAATGGTCGTATATTACATCGGATGACCCATCATGGTTCAACAGGTCCAGTCCATGCTGTAAGTTCCCAATCTACTTGCTCACTTTTTCATCATGGATTGATCGATTTTTTCTCATGCATTTATATGTTATATATAGGTCTTTAGTGAGAACTGGGTGGTCTATCATTACTTCAATCTTAAAGCACACAGATATGAGATGTCAGTTGTCGAAATCTATGATCAATCTCGTGCGGTATGTGAATGTACTAAACTCTTTTGTGCAACGTTACATGATTGCTGCCCCATGTAGGCTCACATTATCTGAGTCAATATATTTTGCAGGACAATATAGATGTTTGGAAACTTATTCTTGGAAAGCATAACCTGACTTCTCCAATTTCTTCATATTCTCGACCTGAAATTTTGGCTAAATCACAATCATACTTCTTCACTCATTCTGTGAAAGCAATATCAGTTACGTCAACATCTAAGGGCATAACATCGAAGCAGCTTCTGATTGGTACAATAAACGATCAGGTGGACTTCTAAAATGCTTTACTGCTTGTTCTCTGTTCCCTCTTTTATAAACCTATTTGAGGGGTGTGTTAAATTAAATGTGAGTCGTTGCAGATTTTGGCTCTTGACAAACGTTACTTGGATCCTCGGCGATCTATCAACCCCTCACAAGCTGAGAGAGAAGAAGGCGTTATACCTCTTACAGATTCCTTGCCTATCATTCCTCAGGTGTGTTTGTCAGCATTTTTTCCCCTGTAAAAATATTTTTTCCTTGCGGTTTTGTTTTCATAAATGAAACAACCAATGAATTGGAGAACTTATTTTTTGGCAATAGTTTTTGTGGGTTCAAATCATTGGGGAATGCCAACTGTTTTGCCAATCAAATCTCGGGACTGATGAGATACTGCTAAATTCATAATCCACAAATTACTTTTAGATAGTATACGACATTAGGATATTAACATTTAAACTTGAAGATAGAAATCCTTGAATTGACAATGTAGTTGGAAACCCAATGTGGGCTAGTTGTGAATTGTGATAATCTGTAGAGAATTTACCTCTCTTTTATAAGCTGACATCATTGGTTTTGAACTGGTTGGCATTTGTGCAGACCTACGCAACACACGCCCTTCAAGTTGAAGGCCTTCGAGGCGTCGTGACCTTGCCAGCCAAGTTGGAGTCGACAACCCTTGCATTTGCATATGGAGTGGATCTCTTCTTTACTCGGATTACACCCTCTAGGACGTATGATTCGCTAACCGAAGATTTCAGCTACGCTCTACTTCTCTTAACTATCGTCGCTCTTGTGGTGGCCATCTTTGTAACGTGGGGTTTATCTGAGAGGAAAGAGCTTCAAGATAAATGGAAGTGAAGTGAGATCTCTAGTTCTGCTTACTACAGCTCCTAACACACCCTCTCCTTTTACTTTCCCTCCCTCTCGGATAAACTAATTTTCATTTCATGATTGTTTACAAAATCCTTCATGTACCTCTTAGTTTAGGCATGCCAAGCTTTAGCCATCTTCTTTCTGTTGAGGTTGAAAGTTCATCATCATCATTATTTTTGCTTAGATTTATAAATTAATTGCTTCGATTATAGATGGACAGTGACTTGCTAGTCTTTAAAATTTCGATTTTACGTTTGTTTTTGTAATAACATACATATAAGGTTTTTGTTTTATTAATTTGGAAGTTCTTAAATCTCTTCAGTTCATTCGCTCTCCAGTTTCTTTCGAATTGTAAATATAACTCCCACATTAAATTCTGCGCCCATCAAAGGTGTCATCAATTCAGCATATTGTATAATTCAAATAATCGTAATTTCTTTTAAATTTTTAAGTTTCAATTTCCCCAAAAAGTATATTATGTTTTAATCAAAGCAAATAGACTTCATTAATTTGTACTGTGTGAGGTTATGTAGCTTGAATTTGTGTAGAGGAGGATGGAGGTCTAAGGACTGCAGACATTTCTTGACCAATTGAACGAAGTTTTTTTTTTTAAATAATTCTTTTATTAAGACTGAGTAAAAAAAAAAAAAAAACGCTTCAAGACTGTATATATAACTCATGAATTAAACACCGAACTAATTATAAGGTAGATAATATCATTTCTAGTCAATAAGGTTGAGTTCGAATTATCATATAAATCTTTGTTACACAACACAAGTATATGATTCCTAGGGGTAGTGATAACTTGTTTCTTATTAGATTGGTATTTATTAATCAGATAAAATAAATTTTTTATCTCTTGAACTTTACATTAAAAAATGATTTTGATTCATTAAATTTTCATACTGTATGCTAATAAAATCCCTACCTTTTTTCAATAAAATAAAATAAAATCCTTACCTGACATCATATAAACTTAAGATCTAAATAACATGTAACAAATCTGTAATGGAGTTTGAAAATAGACGATTAAAGACTACAGTCAGACCCAAATACAAGAACTTTCGAAATTCAATGGCTTCAAACATTCTTCCTTCTCGATAAAGCCTAGAAGATCCCAGAGAGAGGTATCATATTGAGCTGCTCGAGTTCAGGAAAATTAAAGCATATTTGGTAACATTATCGTTTCCTGTTCCCGTTACTCATTGTTTTTAAGAAATATGTTTGATAAACCATGTTCCAAATTTAAAGCAACATAACTACAGATGAGGGAAAACTAGTATCTCCAAGAAAAGTACTGGTAATACAACTGAAGGATTCAACAGAAACCAGCTAATTATTAGTAAATTCCTTGAGGTTGCCCTTTATATACTGATAGTTAGTTAGCAGTGTTCTTTCTTTCTTCAGTTCTAATTTTTGGTCAGTGATATTCAGACCAAAAAGTTGGTGCAAGCCTTACAATGGCAGTGTTCAGGGCGCCATATATTTAGGAATACAACAATTTACAGCATTACCTGAATCCTTCATAGACGTAGTACAAGAAAATTTTTAAGACCGTGCACCGATACCATCTCGTGCCAAGCACGGCTTTTGTATGCAGCTTCAAGTTGGAGATAAGCTTGTCTGAAACTCAGTTAAGATTCCAAGTGATCCTTTAAAATAGTCGGATTAAGAAATGGCGCTCTCAAGTGATAACCAAGGATTTTACCTGAAAGAAACAAGAGTAGACTGACAAATGCTTGAAGCCTGACTTAGATTGAGAAAATAAAAGCAATGGATTGAGAGTAGTAAGAGGTTTCAAGTCAATACCAGGAAGGGATTCCACAAGAATTATTTGTGCTGATTCGTTCCATGTAGTTTTTCGGTATTATGCCACACACTCCTCTGCCGTTTGAAGCCGTTGAAATTCATAGAGCTCTGTCTGTTCTTAGAATGAAGAGCTCGTCCAAAACTGAAGTCTTCAGCTCCAATCATGTATATATTTCCTGCTTCCGGCAAGCTAAAATCAGCAGGATTTTTGTTGACACTACATATTTCAGTCTCAAAAGTGCTTTTCTGGTCTTGCAGAGAGTTTTAGTTCGGGCTATCAATTCGGATTCCTCAGAGTTTCTTTCCATGTGATGCGCCAACTCAAGCACTTCGGAATTAGATGCACATACCACACCTTTCTGAATACCATTAACTGGAAATGTTCTATCATCTGTGCCTAAACCACCACTTCTGAATAGAGACTTTGGTAGCTTTTGGCCTTTCCTCCATGTGGATTGATCTGAGCATTTTATTTTCCCTCTGTTTCGAGATTTAAAGACAGCCTGACCTGCGAAATGGGTATTGCTTCCAAATCCTCTACTATCCTGGAAGGTACAAGCAGATGCACCAATTACTGGAGCAGCGGGAGAACGGAAATGAGATTTACTTGGAACTTCACCATGAAAAACAGATGAAGAATAGTTTATGGCCTGAACGGTCTCATCCAAACGAATATCCATCCCAGAAAACTCTTTACCTTTTAGGGGATGGGGAATTCGAGGTTTCTTGGAGAACTTATGCTTGCCACTTGCAGTGATGGATGCATTAGATTGCATTCCTGCATCCATAAGGCTAAGCAAGTGCATTGCCGGTATTGTTTCGTTAGAGTACAACTCCAGTGAACCAACCAGATTTTGATGAAGCTCGACCACATTAGGATGGCAGCAAAATGAGCCCTCTGCAAAATTCTGGCTGTATGCTTCAGAATTGTAATGCCTACCATGCTTTTCTAGGTTGGTAGGGTGATGAATATGATAATTCTGCGTGATTGCATTTCCAATCGGCAACGATCTAGGACTTGAGATTTTTTCTCTGTCGGTCGACTGAGCTGGAAATCTCTGGTATCCATGGGGCAGATGATCCGGCATCATAGGAGAAGAAGACCATCTGTGAGGTGCTTCCATATTCTGTTCTGAAACAGGTGGATAATCTATGCATCCTCCAAAAGATTGTACTTTGGAGTTATATGGAACTGATTCCAGTATAGTTCCATTACATTTTCTACTCTCAGTAGAACTTTGTCTTTTGGATCCAATGGAAGAAAATTGAATACCACTTGATGGTTTCTCTTGAGAATGAATCGAAGCATTATGCCCGAGCATACAAGTCTGCTGCAGGTGGTTTGTATTGAAGTGAGATTCCCCAATATTTGAGAAATAATCTGCTGGCTTCTGTTTCTTGGCTTCCAAAACTTTTCCTGCACAAATTGCAGCGTTTCCTCCATTCCTTGCCTGAGCTTTTTGTTTATGATTTTCAGACTTCTGTAATGATCCTCTCCCATTTCTGTATATATCACCATAATTATTCACTTGACCAGTCCTTGAGAAATTGCTTGTTTCCAAAAGATGTTTATTATTCTCAGCATCATGAAGACACCTTTCATACTGATTCTTTGCCATTAGTTCGACGATTTCCATGGGGATGTCATCGCAAGTTCCAGAATCAGATGCTTCCACTCTCTGGTTAATCTGTCTTTTCATTGAAGCCAAAGGTTCCTGAGCTTCAATAGTTTTCTTACTATTGCTTCCACTGTATATATCCTGCTCATAAATTTTATGCAAGAAATGGAATTCAGTGAAGCACTCATTATAGACTTTGGACACACACACAAAAGGAGAAATAGAGAAACAGAAAAGAACAAAGTGAACAATAGTTAAACTCAGTAATCACTAATGGCTCATTAAATAGAACTTCCATTAAGTCCATCACTTCTTGTTGACTCCAGAGGAAATAAGATTTTTCACTTTCTCCTTTTCTTGGAGGTGGAGGAGTGATAAAGAAGGGACAGTGCCAGAAATTTCACTTTCTTGGAGATTTAAAATGTTCTATTTCATGACCAAGGCTTCATGGCAGTTAATTCAACAATGACACTTAATTTGACG
Source organism: Momordica charantia (assembly GCF_013281855.1). Classification (NCBI taxonomy): domain Eukaryota; kingdom Viridiplantae; phylum Streptophyta; class Magnoliopsida; order Cucurbitales; family Cucurbitaceae; genus Momordica; species Momordica charantia. The sequence continues at coordinate 2,451,729 of NW_028275166.1, forward strand.
ACTTCATGTATGTGTTTAATTCAAACACACACCAAATCCCCATATAAACTTGCTTTCTAGACGATTTCACAGGTATATGATATGTGTTCAAATATAGTTCTAGATATGCACACATTTTCCAGATCAAAGATGCCTAGATGGGTTGAATTTTCCTGATACCTATAATTAGCAATTACCTCTAGTATGTTTATGATTTTATGGAAAAAAAATTTTAACATGTCACTTCTCAAATGGAAAGGTCCACTACAAACACACATTAGACATGCTCTAAATTTCTAATGCATGTTCATTATAATCTAAAAGTAAAGTCATATTTACCCGGAGACGACCATAAAATTGAAGAGCAGATACCTTTTGCTGCAGCTGCGACCAACCATTATCTGTGTCAGGCTCCACGTTTTGTCTTGGAAGAGGCATTCTCAAGTTGGCAATTTTACTATTCAGCACACTATATACTCCTTGTCCATAGAAAACATCTGAAGCTTCATAAGGAGGATTTAGGTCTCCAAGATGATTTCTTTTGATATCTTTCCTCCTAAATTTAATTACTCTGGAAGGGTCCTCTTGCTCCGGCAGTGAAGTAGGCAGCTCATTTTCTCCTCGACGACTGATTCCTTTGTGATCCCTTTGTGGATTGAAATAGTTATTGGGCGAAAGATGCAACTCCCTTTCATTGTTTCGGGAATTCGCATATTGAAAAGTGTTAGCTACAGTCTGCATATCTTTCTGTGTAACTGAACTCTTATTAATCATTCCACCATCCCAAGGAAATACAGTACCAGACCCTTCAACAATCATAGGCTCCTTGCTTGAATTTGGGTTCTTAGTTGTGCTAGATTTAGACTCCATGGCATTCAAAGATATTGGATGTGGAGTTCTGCTAGAAAGTTCGTTGCGATGTGCTATAACAGCAGCACTATCCAGTGCTTCTTTATCGCTTCTATATTTAGTTGTCGGTGTCGCCCAAGTTTCATTTTGATCTTTACCTTTAGGTGGCAGTAAGGACACTGAGTATGGATCAACCACTGGGAACTTTTTACTTTTCTTCTTAGCTAAAGTATTATTTCCGTCCATTTTGTAGCTGCTCCAAAGGCCCTTTTTGGTTTGTATTGTTCCTGAAAGAGCATTTTCAGTTTCTAAACTAGAAACAGAGTTTTCTGTCTCCTCCCTCCATGTTTGAATTTGTTTATCCACACTGGAAGAATAGGGGATCTCTTGATGCTTGCACTTTCCGTTCCGGGGAAACCTCCTTTCCTTTTTACGACCTGAATGCCAAACATTTTCCTGTAACGTTATCTGACATTTGGAAGCATACCTTGCATCTGCCTCTGCGGATGACTCGGGAGTCCCAACGGATGGAGAACTTTCAACATGTTTATCCTTCTTCATATTTCCATGTCCTCCTAGCAATTCAGTCAGTAGACGCATCTTTGGGGTTCTTCGACGGGGTAACTTTTCTAGATGACAATGATGCAGACTGCTTCCAACTGTGTCGTCAGCACTTTCAGATGATTCAAAGGTGCTTTCATTTGATTCCATGGAAATATCTGTACTTTCTTGAAATTTAGTGACATGATAAGCTCGGTCTACATCTACCGTACTGTCATTCTCCAGTACCAGAAGGGTTAACTGTTCTTTTAGATGATCCGCGGGAGTTTGTTTCCCGGTCAGAAGATTTTCTGCAGGGCTTTCCTCAGTTACTCTGAGATTTCTGTTAACAGGCTCAATATCAGTAACTTCATGACTAGCACAACCTGGCTCACTTTGTGATATAAGAGCAACTGTTTCAGATACCAAAAATATTCTGATTATAGCAAAACACAAATGCTTGATAAGGAAAAAGGTACTATTTGACACAAATGCAACACAAAAGACATGTATTTTGCAGCATGTATATTGAGGAGCGGTAAATTGTACGACTCCGCAGAGATGATATTGAGAACAAGAGAAGCCTTTTCAAAGGGAAATTCAAGCAGAAGAGAGATGCCACAATCTTACTAGAGAAGAATAAATATATTTCGAATCCATGAAATAATCATCAGCTAGTTCCAACATTGCTATAGTCATCACATATCAGTAGTATATATCGGATGTCTACTTATGTCTTTTGAGCCAATCTCATGGATGTGTAAAAAATAAAGATAAGCGAAAAAGAAAATTTGGAGAAAAAAGTCTACCAGTACTGTTGTCTGCAACTTCAAGTTTCCTTTCCTTCTCACCACAACTTGACGGTTGGCAACTAAAATTAGAAGCATTCTCAACCATTGTTCTTCCATTGATTACAACATGTTTTAGAGCTCTTGGAGAAGCACTCAAGAAGCTTCTGAGGTTGTGGCAGCTATCATAGACGAAACCTTCTGCTGCCCCTTTATTAGAATTCTCTTCCCGATGAATTCTGACATCCCGCCAGTCAAAACTCGGATCATGTACGGGCGAGAGCCGGAGTATAAGCTTATCCAACTTATGGACATCATCAAAATCAGAAAATGGCCAACATATCTTCCAATCCTTTTTGTGCATATCAGATACATAACCACTGTCACATGGATATATAGATTCAGTAAGGAAAATAAATGCAGTTTTCCCTAAAAGGACAGCTACCCCACACTTAGCTGAGATTATACATTCTGTAGTCAGTAACTCAGTTATGTTGAGCAGTGAAACAACACGCCACTTATATCAATAATATACTACGTAGACCAGTGCTGTCATTTTTACAACTTATATATCGCTATATAGCGCAAATAAAAATCCTACAAAAATTGGTGTGACGAGTGCAACATAACTCACTAGTTAAGACATCTCTACGTCAAGAAAACTTGTAGGATATTAAATCTCAGATACATAATTAATCACCGTGACAACAGGAAAAAAAACTACACATTGACATAACCACATGTTTATGGTAGTGAAGCGTTAGCGCTTACCGTATGGAGAAACGTTCACACTTCGGATCATCACTTTCACCATCGGAGCTGCTAAATAGATCAATAAATATAGAGTCAATCTGAATGAACTTTTCTGCAGGCTTGGAATCAGTCCCACGATGATTCTCTTCCATCGCATTAAATCTATGGGTTATACACAGTTACCCCGCTGAAGAAATGTAAGATTTTACCTATGCATGTAATCAAATTATCATGACATTACTTACATATTTAAAGATTAATAAAGGTTAAAATCATACATCAAGCAAAATATATATCCCAAAAAAAAAAGTCGTAAAAAAAACCCTAAATCTCAGATTATTAATTAATGAGAAAGAAACTGAGAGAGATTATATGTATACGAACTGATTTGGCACATAAAATAACAACATTTACGAAAAAGAAACCCTAATTTTGCAACATTTGTATTAAGAATATACATAAATGGTCAAATAAATCTGATCTATAGGCTTAATATTTTTGGTAAAATGGTAATTAGCAATTTACGCACTAATTAATTGAACAACAAGAGTTTATCTTCAACAAAATAAAAAATTATTTAAAATAAATAAATCTGGCATTAATAACTTCAAAAATCAGGTAGGAGAATATATCAGTACACGTCAAATTCCACCGCTTAGCTTTTTAGGGTTTTTTCCAGCATCACAAATTGAGGAACATTTAATTTCAACACAAATAAACCAGCAGAAATTATAAGAAATAAATATCCAAAACGATACATAAAATATCGCGAATTCATCGGCGTGAAGGGAAAGAGAAAAAGAGAATTAAAGAAAAAAAAGAGTAAAAGACCGAAGTAAAAGGTTAAAAAACACACACAAATACACACCACACGCAGTGAATTTATCCGAAGATCTTAATTTATTTAAGCTCAAACTGAACTAATTATTCGTTTTTACCAATTGGTGAGAATAAAATTAGAGTGGAAGAAGAAGTACCTAAGAAGATGAAGAACAACGGAGAGAAAATTCATGAGAAAATTAAACGGCGTCGTTCGGTGTCAGCTCCGATCCAAATTCTCAGCGAGAAACTGTGTAGAGAAGAAGAGAGAATTTACGGGAAAGAGAGAAAATGAAGGACTGAAATGTACGGAAGGATTAGAAATTTGCCGATGAAGAATTCGAGCTCGAAGCTCTGTGAGGGAAAAAAAACATGAGAGAGAGAGAAAAAAAGTTTTTGGTTTTTAGAGAGAGAGAGTGTGTGTGTATGTGTTGGTGGGTTTTTTTTTTTTAATTCTTTAGTTTTTGCTGTAAGAAAACTACCCATGCCGGTTGCCATGTCACTTAGCGGGGAAAGAGAAGAGGTTTTCCTCCAATAGGAGGTTAACACGTGGCGAATCATGGAGTTCTTTATCACAAATGACAAAGAAACCCTAAACTGAGGGAGAGTTTTTGCACGCTCGGCTGGGTGAGCGTGGGGGTAGTTTTGACATGTGCCGGGTCTTATCACGGAAAGAGAATGATGCCTTGGCACATTAGTGGAATGTGATTGGTTCGTGTTTGACACGAAACATTGAGACGCGTGGCCCCCGTTTCTCAACTGTTGAAACCCTAATTTTGTTTCCCTTCTCTAGCCGAATAATTAGGGGAAGGAAATACACGGGCATCCTGCTCTTTTTATCAATTTTATGAAATATTGATGTCGATAATTGGGAGAAAATCATAAAAATAGATAGAAATTATTTGAATTGATAAATAAAATTCTAGTTGTTGTTTATGGAAAATGTCGATATTGACAGAAAATAGATAGAAATTATTTGAATTAATTTATCTCATACTTTATAATTATAGATAATAATAATAGTATAACTCATCATTTTCACTAATTATATTGATAAACTTATGCTTACATAATTCGAGAGAGATCAAATCTCGATATGTGAACCATGGTTGTAACAAAAAATATAATAATTTCATAATATTAAAATTGTATATCTAGATAAATATCACAAATCTAACACAATATTTTGGAAAAGTATGCATAACTTTATGATAATACATTGAACTTTAAAAACCATATAATTAAAACGGTATATGTCGAGAGGTAGAAAAAAAATGAGTAATGCAGGGAGAGATAGAGAGGAATTATAGAGAATATCGAGTTTCTTGACATTTCATCGACATTGTCGATATTTTCTCAATATTTCTCGACATCTCGACATTTTTTTGACATTTTGGGAAACGAAAGTTTACCCCTTATCGTCGGAGGGTTCGACATCTTGAAATATCATTTGACATTAAAACACTAGTTTATCATTAATTTGAGTTTAAATTTTGGTTAAATAATAAAACGGGTATAAATTTTCAATATTATGCTTAATAGTTCAAAAGATAGAAAACTAGATTCTTAAGCTTTCAATTTTATCTCATAAATCATTGAATTATAAGATACTTTTAAAAGTTGAAAGACGATATTGTAACATTTAAGATGGATTTAATATTAGATAGTACTTTTCAAGTACGAGACTTAGCAAACGCAAAATATTGAAAATGTTAGAAACTTGTTAAACATTTTTAAATGAGAGTTATATTGGACATAATTCACAAAGTCTAATGGGCTAAATTGATAATTTAATCTTAAGTTTGCAATAAAAGAATAGCTTGCAAAGAAATTAACCATATCTATTATCTCTCCTTTTAAATATTATACTGCAAATATAAAGGTGGAAAACATATGTCTTTATTAAGAGCAGCTACACAATATGCTTAACAAACTTAGAACATGAATTTATCTTGTTTTTTTCCACTAGGTTTGAGGTTCAATTCCTATCTTAATATTTATTATTTTTATTTTTTAGTACAACATGCGAGGTTGGAGGTTAGAACTCACCACCTCTTCAAGATATTATAATTTGGACGATCATCATTCCCAAATAAAAACTTTTGAGCTAAAAAAAAAGGTAACTGATTCTTGTCCACATATTGTTCAGATTGATTTAAAAATTGTAATTAAAGAGAAAAAAACCGGGATTAGGATAATGTTCATGTTTTTTACTTTTTCATTTTTCTCGTCTTTTTTAATCGAGAAAAATATAACTGAATTTAGAATTTACATGAGCGAAGGAAGTAAAGAATCTTCTGAAAAGCTTACCAAACATATCCTTCATCATAAGTTTGTTGGTCTCTCACTAAATGAAATTTCTAGCCAACTACATAAGCTCAAAGTTATGTACTAATCCTTTATAATTTACCAATCTTTAGGTCAAATATATATAGGGTGTACAGCAGCTAAATTTGAATTTATATAATTCTTTTTTCTCCGCGTACACCTCATTAAATCAAGATTTTAAATGTCGATGTCCATCTCGAATGTTATAAAACTAAAAAATTTATAAAATATATTTAAATAAACAAAAATAAGCATTTCGCCCTTCTAAAAATTTAAAAATAATTAATGTCAACCCATGTCGATTTATCCTTTCATATTGATGTCATCCCATAGATACATGAAAATAACTATAGAAATATCGATATGTCAACGAAAATTTAAGACGCTCTTATTAGATCAAACTTTTGAATTAAAAAAATACTTAATTTTGACGGCATAAATTCAAACTTTTTTTTCGAACGGACAAAAATTCAAACTTTTTTTACTCTCTTGTATTACCAAAGTTGAATTTTTGTTTCATTTCACAAATAAATTATTAAATATCTTGTAACTTTCAAATTTGATAGATCCACAGCTAGGGTACGTACTAATTTTCTGAACCAAACCCATATTAATTATTATGGTACGTGACAGAGCAACAGATTTTTTAAACATATTTTCTTTACTTTTTCTTTGAATATATCAAATATCATTGATTGTTACGTAGAAAAACTATGAAAAATGGTACATGTAGTGCATAGCTTTATTAATTAAGTTAATTAAATTAAAATATAATTCTTTTTAATTCAACACATATAAAGTAGGAATTCAACCTTCAACTTTAGAAAATATAGTTATAATATAATAATAAAACATAGACCTTTATGAAACATGAGGATCAAAAGTTTCACTTGAAAGCATTTTAGACGTGATAAAGTATTTGTTATTATTAATATTATTATTTTATTATTTAATACAACAACATGCGTGAGAAATAGAGATTCGAACTCACGACATTTTTTTTTTAATTAAAGATAAGTTACTTAACTAGTTGAGTGAAGCTCAAATTGACATTATTGTTATTATTATTATTAATTTTATCGAGAAACATTTTTCACCCGCCTAAAATTTAGGAGATGAAATTGAATTTTCTAGCCCTAGAGTTATATTAGGTTAGCTAAAAGCGAGATGTGTTCGTCTGTTCCAAATTCCCTAAATTTGACGGTAGAAGTTCTAAATTTTTCAAATCATGGGAACGTATGGTTAAAATAATATAAGGGTTATCTATGACTGATAATTATTATTATTTTTTATTTATTTTAGTGACTATGACTTTTGCTCTAGATCATTTTCAACCCTGGTAATATTTAAACATTTTAATTTGATCTGTTTTGTGTTTAGCTTCAATTTATTTTATATGATTTTAAAAATTTCAGTTTATACTTAATAATTTGGTCCAACTGGCTTGTAAACTAGACATGTTACAATCTTGAATATGTTATGTACAGTTTCTATTGTCATAGCAATGATATAGACTAGTGTTTTCGTTTTCTGTATTATTGAAATTTAAGTTTGGCTACCCAAAAAAATTAGTGAAAGTATAGGATGAGCTTTTTCGAGGGCAAAAAAAAAAAAGTCAATAATGGGTAAGGTTTAACAAAATTATAAGAATTAAATAGAATGTTCAAGTGCAAAATATAGAGATAGAAAGTAAAATTCCTAATATTATGTAGATTAAAATGAAACAAAGCAACTCCATGAATTCATATAAATTAAATTGATAATTTAATGCTATCAATATGAGCAAAGCTTAGTAGTTAAAGTACATCATCTTCTCTAAAGCTTAAAATTCGATCCGATCACGCTCATGTTGTTCAGCTAAAAGAATGATAATCTAACCTAGGAAAATGATCACACGCATTATAAATTTATGTGTCTGAATTTCAAAACCCTTATGGCTGTCAATATTGAATAAAGATACTTGTTAATATATATGTATGTAGGTATATATATATCTGCCAACAATGTCTACCAAATTTAGGATCAATTCAATTCTGTTTTCAAATTTATCAAATTAAATAGATTACGTGAATTTTTGTTTTGCAGTTTATTTTGATTGTGCATGTGACTTAGAAAGATAAAAAGTTGGAGATAGAATTATATGTTCTGATAAAAATATGAAATGCAACTGGTCTAAAAGTTTTTTTTTTTCCCAATTAATGGGTGGCCTTTTCATTTCAAACAAAGGAAAATTATAATAATAAGAGAGTGTAGCTGTAGCATTTCTAAAACATATATGAAATATTAATGGATGGATAAATCACAGACAATCATTTTTGTTTTTTTATTTTTCCAAAACTAAATATCTTGTGATCGCGATCTGATTGGTGTTGCGTATTGGAAAGTCGAAAACACATTCTCCGCTGGAAATAGTAAACATTTTCACTTTGCACCCCAAAAAAAAAAAAGCATAGTTATCCTGTAGAAGCAATATTTAATATATAATACATCTCCAAAAAATATATATATATAATTTATAATATTTTAGAGATCACTTTGTTGGTAATACTCAGAAAATTTTTGGTACCGATGATTCATACCGTAAGATATCATCAATTGATATATTATTCTAATCATCGATCATGACAGAATAAATTATACTATAGAAAATTATCCCAAAATGCTATTCCGGGAGGATTTATACAAAATTTAATTCATTTGAATATTGAACAAAGACCCTCAGTACTTTAAAAAGACATTATTTTCTAACATCATTCTTTTGAAAAATATATAAAAAAATTTAGAATCTAAATTAGGAAACTTCTAAAAAGTAGAAAATAAGAAACAGAGTTATCAATAAAGGGGCCAAATTCTTAATATTGAAGCCAGAATTATCAACACAATAAAAGTTGAGGTAAGAACAAGCACATCTGGACCGATACAGAGCAATCCATCTAGAGAATAAAAAAGGAAGTGAGAAGTGAGAACATACAGAAGATGGAATGTGACTTACTTTACATATGTTGTCTGAATTATCAAATTTGTAGGTGGTGACTGATAACATAATTTGCAGTACGCTTGGTGATTAGCAGCAACATCAAATTCAAATGGTTGGCAATGGAAAATCAGCCCTTTTTGGGCATGGCAGCAAGCCTTGTGTACATCCTCGCCATGGATTGGTATCCTCGGATATCACCCGACCGAAGAAGATTGCCTGTGAAAGCCCACACAATCAGTTAAAATGATTTTTATTTCTACCCTCTTCCTACTTACTGCTGGAATAATAGCTGCTTTATATGTTCGTAAAAAAAGTTGACGAAATCGAGCAACTTGCATCAGTCAGTTTGCCTTCCAGGAGTGACCACCTCCATTCGGAACGTTTAAAGATTTATCTCCAAGGTCCTAAGTTCAAGGCTCTAGATGAAAAACTTACTAATTTAAAATTCTAGTTGCCCCCAGAAGTTGGTTTGGGATAGGGGAAAAGCTTCCCCAAAGAATAGCTGAGATAAGTCACAGGCATAATGCAAAGTGTAGGGTTTCCTGACATCATTTTTTGAAAAAAACGTGCAAACTATCGCATACCTTCGTCACATTTTAACTACATGCAAATTCTTCTCCAAAAGATCAATTTTGGAGTGGCGAAACGCAGTGGCCAGCAAGAATCAGTTTTAAGATCATTTAACTACTTCGCTACATTATCAAATTGTCACGCGCCATTCCAAATAAATAAACATGTAAATCCTGAAAATTCATTGTAAAGAATCCATGTTACACTCACCAGAATCACAGTTCAGCGGGCTATCGGGTTCTGGATGAGCCATCAATGCAATTATAGCCCTACAAACAGATTGCAGAGTCCACGCTGGGCTCCATGCATTCTTCAAAATATCGAGGCAGATCTCACCCGTCTGCAGGAAGATGCAGTGATAAGTGTAAAGTGTGGTTCAACAACCAAAAAGATATATGTTCATATATTTAATCACAGCAATAAAGTGCGTTAAAAATAAGGTTCACTCTAAAAGAAGACTACAATCACAAAAGGAATCAGCTAACGTGAATGGTCACCATTCACCAATATAGTTCTTATTAGCAAAGAATACAAATTGTATTACTTCACCCAAAGGCGCTGCAAGCCCTTCAAATTGCCAATGGCAATCTCATAATACTTTCCACTTGCCGGAGTGCCATGAATTTCACTTGGTGAGGCCCCCTGCAAAGGCTGGAATATGCTAAGTATTAGGGCTCTCACCTCATACCATGGCTAAATCACCCTCCTCCAAGTCTCCCAGTGGTTTACCGAAATCTCTCCCTCAAGGCTGCTGCTCACTTATGCAACGAGTTGTTCTGCAACTAGAATTACACTCATCTGGAAGAAGCAACCCACTAATTACGTCTATCTATTTGTATCCTCTTCATAAAAAAATCAAAGCCCTTGGAGCCCATTTGATAATGTTCTTATTTTTTGTTTCTTATTTCCTCTTTTTTAATAAATAAAAATAGAACTGCATTTGTTTTTGATTTCTTATTCTTTACTTTTTATTGAAAAAAAGAAAGAGAAACATATTTGGTAACCATATCTTATTTCTCGTTCTCTAAAATTTGAAATTTAAAAAAAAAAATTAATTTTTTATATGAAAATTAGTTTTTTTAAATATTGAAAGTTTTTTTGTTTTATTTATTTTTAATATTTATTATGTATTTTATAAGCCAGCGATAAAATAATACTTTTATTTGTTTTGGAAAAAACTAGAAATGGGAATGAGATAAAGAAACTTTATTTTGTAGTTTCTAAAATTTCTATATAATTTTGGAAATGTTTCTTGAGGATTAGAAAAGTGAAACAAAAACCGTTACCAAACGCTTATGTTTCTCAAGAACTGAAAAATTGAAAACAAAAAACGAGAATGTTACCAAATAGACCTCTAACTTCCCACTCGCAATCCCATATAACCTTTGATGGAGAGGTCATTGTCAAACTCCTCCATCCAAACATCCAACCCGATTTCAACTCTACCTCGTCCATGAGGCTCTTCAAATTTTGAGTGCACTCCCCAGTACCTTCAATGATATGGACATCATCTACTCAATTTCTATAATTCACAAGATGATTTGAGAGTCCCAAGACTCTCCACATATGATACACCACAGAATTTCTTTTCCAATATTCCTCTCTCCTGCCTCTATATAACACCTTCTATATATTCTCTCCCTACTCACCATCATGCATGGATATTGGATGCTTAACATAATTTGTTAACTAATTGAGAAAGGTCCTAATGCTGTTAACTCCTCTCCTTTAAACAAGTGTGTCCCCTTCCTCCAATGACTGGCTCATTTTTTTTATATCCGTGTGTCCGGGCCAACTTGCGCACTTCTCGACTATTCACGGGCCAACCGCCTGACCCTACTACATTTGGTTGACAAGGAAACTCGTAGGATATTAAATCGTAGGTAGGTGGCCACCATGGCTTGAACTCATTCTCTCTAAATCCTTTGTTATTTACATTAGCCCCCTCATTGACTACTTGAGCCATCCCAAGACTGCCTCCTTATAATCGTCATCAAAATCTTGTCGCAGGAAAGTAGGTCAGATCTTGTTGGATTGGGCAGGTTCTCTCAAGGTTCCCTCATTTGGGATCCCAGGGGATATCAAAATCTACTAGATATCACCTGGTTGTAACTTCATCAGTTCATGTTAAGATATTATGGGAAATAATGCAGCTATTAGCCAACTAGTTCATGAAAAATAATAATATTAACAATTGTGACTGAAGTTCTCATAATCAGCGTATGATCTAGGAAAAGGGTCACAGCGACTTCTACCTTAAAATGAACATTTGGATGGAAGATTTTTGTCAAGAACCGCACTTGAGGAGGTTGCAATGGATATTGCTCAGGTACAGAAAAGGCAAGCTGGAAGACGCCACCTTCAAAAGGAGTCTCTGATGGTCCCTAAATATTATACATATCGATTATGGTAAGAAACAACTCTTGAATCAAAATTTTCATCTGGATCATCAAGAGCATACCTTGATTAGGGCAGTCCATTTAAAAATATTTGAATCGTCACAAACCAATTGAATATCTGGATCTGCTACCTTTTCTCTTTGAACCTCTTTGTACTCCTTGAACAACCTTGCTCTTGAGGCCTACACAAAATCACTAAAAAACTTATCGATGCAGTTCCAGGTAAGTAGAACAGCCAAATCATTTCTGGAAGCTAATATGTAGTTTCTCGAGCATGCAAAGAATTTTTTTTTGTAATAGCTGTTCAGTGACACACAAGCATGAAGCTAACTGAAATCAATACCATAACCATAAAGATACAAGAGCAAACTAGTGTATAAATTAATGGGCAAATATGAGTAGACGTTCACTATCATACTGGGAGATAACAAAAGGTCAAAAGCCTAACCTGAGAGAAACCATATAATACCAATCACACTAAAACAGTTGCAGATGAATCCAAAAATATATAAGAACTTCTGACGTTATTAACTTCCCTTTCACTCGAGAGATATTGAATGAAGAGAGGAGATTCGAACCTATCACTCATACAAGGAGACACTAGTACATAACTATTTGATCTATGTTCAGGTCAACTCTTAAAGAGACCTTAAAAGTTCCAAAGCGAAGATGAACACGATAAAGAAAAAGAGAATGGAGCGGAATGCCAAATCAATCGCAAAAGTCAGTAGTACAATGCATTGAACATTGCAAACGCCCATTAACAAAATGAACTCAACTCCCACAATCCAATGAGTAACTCCTCCCACAGCAAAACGCAAGTTATGTCTATAAGATCATTATTCACAGTAAAGATTACGATATACACGCAAACAACAATCAAGAGAAAATAATATAACTAATTACAGTTGCTAACCTGCATTATAGATGCTCCCGGACGACACAACAAGCTTCAAGCCTGGAATTCTCAAACCGACGCAATTACCGGCCGACAAACTGCAACCGGCACAACAAAAAATACTCTACACAAGAATAAATCATCATAAGTAAAATCACAAAGATTTGTTGTACGCATAATGGCAAACCCTACCAAAAAAAAACCCAGGTGAAAGAAAGAAAAGGTAATTGATAGATTAGAGAATTCTTTCTGAATGAAGAAACCAGAAACGACTAATTGAGGGAAATTGATAGCAAATATAGACTTCTACAAGCAGAAGAACCAGGAATCAAACTATTCTACTGATAGCAAATTCGACAAATCGAAAATTATACAAACCAAAATCGTAGGAAAAAGAAATACTCACAATCACCAACGAGATCGATTTGTCGTCCAGAAACCAGCTCGGGTTAATTCGGAGATACGCAGAAGCCTTAATCGGAGGGGATTTCTACGTAACGTGCTTCGCGGTAAATCGTATCAACAGCCTTTCGAGACCACCGGCCGTCTTCCTTTTGAGTAATTCGTTCCTCGCGGTGGCGAATCTCGGGAATTGAATTGGTTTCTATTTTTTAAATATTCTTTAATTTGATAAAGGATAAAAGAAGTCGATTTTCTATTAATATTTCCAAACACTAAATAATAATAGTTTCTCTCTCTCTCTCTCTCTCTTTTTCCTCGAACCATTTGCAGATATTGATTCTTCTGACAATCAAACCTAGTCGAGTACTTTCTATTAAATTTCCCTCGACGTTGCATTTCTATTGATACATATATTCATAAGTTGGAGATCGATATAACAAATGAATCGGGCATCGATATTTTATAATATTACAAAATATATGTATAAAATATAAAAATATCAATAAAATCTCACTAATTTAAACGTAGTATTAATAATAAAAAATTTTAACATGAGATAATTATTTATTATTTTAAATTTTTTTATGAATTTTTTATTTTATAATTTAAAAAATATATATCCATCAATATTAATACTTTTCATAAAATTAAGTCTCGAAGTACTTTGAGTTAAATATTTAACACATTTCTTATCTTTTAAGGATTATAGATGGGAGTTGATTTTTTCTTTTTTTAATTCAAAACATAGTGATGTGCAATGATCAAACTATTATATTGACCTTCGATTAGGATTGATGGGAGCTTATAATAAATTTCAACTCCTACCCATATCTGTAATGTAATATTAGAAGGAATAAAAAAACCATTTTTTGATTTTTCAAATATCAGTAATCAAAGATTCAATCTCAATATTAGTTTTTGATGAAACATTAAAGGAGCTTGATGTGTATAAATAATTGTTTTCCAGTCAATCATAACTTATGTTTTAATTAATTTCAGATTATGCTAACTAGAGTCTAGCTCTGCAAATTAAGGTACATATATTTAATTATGAAACTGAGAGTTTCTCACTCAAAAAAAATTAATTTTGGAATTTTCTAAAGAGGATGAAGCAAGACTTTTGCTCGCTTGAGAGCTCAAATGGTCCCGCATTAATATTAATATCTACTGGAGGAACAATGAAGGCAATAATAAATAAATACATCATGCAAGGATCCCATTTTCATTGTGAAATATTTTCTAAAACAAAATGCTGCAAGATCTTCCGTTGTTCAATTTTAATCTAAAAACAGCTTGTTTTGATTTGAATATTTCATAAACGGAAGCTCGAGATACAAATGATTAGCAGGATCATGCTAAAAATTTTATTGATCAAACAACTAAATTGAATCAGAGATTAACTTTACACTAAAATTATTTATTAGAAATGGAAAAAGAAAAAAAAAAATCCAACAGAAGTCCAATTTTAATGAAGGTCTCCCAAGGCTCTTTTCTTTTACTCTTTTTCTCCCTTTTTTCCATCCCTCTACAAGAAATGTACACGATTTCAATACTCAGACAGGAAACAAGAATGAGGGGCCAAAAGCAAATACTATATGTATGCAAATGTAGAACAGGGAGCGGCATAAAATAAAAGTAAGCAAAGGAAAAAAGAAGGAAAAAAAACGCATGGTGATGATTTCACATGCTACCAGCTCTGCCAGGAGGCGATTTCCCAGGCTTGAATTTTGCAATGTCGACGAGGTCCCCGAACAGTTTATCCTCTGGCTTGTTAGCTGGTTTCATGGGAGGCAAATAAGATAAAGCAGAAGCCTGAGAAGATGAGTTGCTCATACTCGTATCGTCTCTAATGGACATGCCATACATCTGCTGCTCAAGATATTGGGGGGGCGCTTGCTGCGGTTGACCGTGGCCATAGCCATACCCAGTGTTGTATTGGTTGTGGTTGCCATACATCTGTTGAGGGTAGTAGGGTTGTGTCATCTGGTTAGCTTGCGAATGTTGCGGAGGCATTGGCATAACCATGTTTTGCATGCCTGGGATCTGCTGCGGGTGCAACCCCAACTGATTGTTCGGATTAACATGGCTATTCATGGTTGGCATGTGACCGCTCGTCATCGGCTGAATGTACATACCTATGCCAACCACCTCATTCCCCATTGACTGAGGTCCCTGGGGGTGTCCGTGCGAAACAATAACCTGAGTAGTTACCTGCATTGATGTCTGAGGGTAATGAGAACCTGCTACTGGGCTGCCATCATCAGTAGACTGAGCTTCCCATGGCGGAGGTGGGAATGCACCAGTTGTTTGCGAACCTGTCACACAACACAACATTGTGTAAGTCTTCCATTGGTTCACGTCGAACTCTAGAACACAAATTCCAAGCAAATGGTATGATAATCCATGCACTAATTAAGACTAAAAGACACATGTCAACAGAACATTAGCATAAAGAACACATAAAACTCAATGAGCAAATATGAATTACAAAGATGGAAGATTCCCCAAGGTTTCAGCAATAACGGAATAAAAATCATGATCAATTCTGGTGGCATTCAAAAGCAAGCCAAGCGTGAAAGAACATGAGATAAGAGTACCATAGACAGGTGAAGGGGGCTGCTGCAGCTGCTGCTGCTGCGGAATTTGACCATTCCAGGGAGAACCTGGACCCTGCATGTACATCGATTGCTCATAATGAGGTGAACCCATATTCGTGGAATTCCCGTTCGGATACATGCCACCTTGTGGAGAGTGAAGATTTGGCTGCTGTTGAAATTGAGAAGCAGGTGGGTGGGATTGCCCGTTGGGGTTGATAGGAGGGGGATTTGCGGGATTAGAGGCATTGTTACCATCAGAGAACATGTCAAAAAGAACAAGAGCATTTTGATCAGATCCAGGAGTATTAGGTTGTTTCTCTCCTCCTAGAGGAACAAGAGCCAATGAATTATCTGCCTTTGGTGAATTGAAGTCACCGCTCAGAAGGTCCACACTGGGTTCAACTCTAACTGGAGGAACTGGACCATTAGTTGCAGAAGGTGTAGGAAGCAACAATTGATTCAGGGTTTGAGAACCTTCACCGGCATTTGAGGTGGCTCTGCAGAACAATTAAAATGTCAGATACACGAACGACATAAACCAGGTAGTCACGACTTAGATGACCAGAACCAAATATTTAAGCATTTGATGAAACCTTACAGACATTAAATCTTGAGAATCAGAAAGTTCAATCAAATACATACGTACTTAGAATTTCAATATTTTAAATGGATTTTGACAACAAAAGTAATTACAACGAACATGTGACTACATTATTCTAAGTAAATGATGAAAAAGAAATAATAATGAGATATGTATTGTACTAGGAATTACCAGTAAATAATGCAAAAGGTATCAATCAATTCTAAAAGACATAATTACTTTGTCTCAGGCTGTTTGCTGTTATCTACAGTGTCAATAAGAGGCCGGTCCACGTCAACGAGTGCTGCAGTAGATTCAGACTTCGGTTTTTGAGCAACAGGAGTTCCAGAAGAAATGGATTCATGCCTCGCAAGTAGCCTCTGCAGATCATCATTAAGAGCAAGTCCTTGGCAGAGTAGTGACTCGTCCCTGCACCAGGGTTATTATGTAATAAACATAAATACATGCATATAGACAATGAGACTTTCCATTTAGCGTTCGTTAATGTAGATTTCATACACTAGTTGTTCTATAATAAGTAGAGCTGAAAGGAACGTACAACCCCCCATAAATTGTTCGAGCAAACTCACTCAACATAACCACAATTAGTACTTCAAGTAGGCCACTAGAAAAGTAGCGTACGTACAGTTAAAACTGTTGGAGAAACAAAGTCGTGCTTATACATGTAATTACTTTCTTTACAAGTGAATTGGAAATATTTTGTAACCACCCTCCCCTCTTTTGTATATTACTTATTTGTCAAAGAAACAAAAATAAACAAATAAAGAAAGAAAGAAAGAAAGACATATATGTAGTACTGTAGTACTGTAGTAAAAATGATCTTCTGAGAATGAAATAAAATCACATTGACAGTTCAAACCAAAAGGACATCTCAAACAAATATTGCCGTTCTATTACTGTTGTTTTTATCATTATGACGATGATGAAATAAAACTTTGAAGCATATTATATGAGAATTTAACTAGAATTGGTGTACTACTAATGTACCACTTATGATGGCTCATCCAATAATCTTTGCTATTTCGAAGGAAAAGGGCATCTCAACCTTTGAAGCTTGGGATGCTACTGGAACCAAAAGTTGCAAATTAAGCATTAGAAGAAATCCAAAAGATGAGCAGATGGAGGATTCTGGGCACAATGCCTAAGTGGAATTTACCCCACTGAAAGGGAAAGTGGGAGAAGGCCGTGGCTTCAAGATTGGGAGTTTTCTCAGATGCCTCTTCTTAAAATTAACAAACTCCAATGTACTGATGAGTAAAAAAATGAGGATGAGAATCTGAAAGCACCAAGGTTCCAAGAATTTTTTTTACTATTTATCATGGAGGGTTGAATACAGCAGAAAGAATTTAAAAGACATGCTCCTAAAACTTTTCTCCAACCGAATCAGTATAGTGTTGTGGAGCTGAAAGAAATGTTGAACATTTCTTCTATCACTGCTGTTACAGTATGAAATGCAAGGAATTCTTATTGGAACGAGTTCACGTGTCCTGGATATTGAGGAAAAAAATAAAGGAGAATATGGTTCAATTTTTGTGCGGCCATAGATTGAACATCTCTTCTATCACTGCTGTTACAATAGGAAATACTGGGAATGCTTATTGGTAGAAAGTTCACATCTCCTGGGTCTTCAGGAAAAAAGCAAAGGAGAATATGTTCAATTTTCGTGCGGTCATAGATTGAGGAGAGGAAATATTTTGAGGAGAAATATAGTAAAAGCAATCCTATAGAATATTTAACTGATGGGAATTCCAAAATTTTAGAAAAAAGGAAAGGGCTTGGAAAGAAGTGGTTGACATAGCTAAGTTACATACTTCTCCATGGTGTTCTTTATCTAATTCTTTTTGTAATTACTCTATTGTAAGGATTAAATCGATTTGGAGCTCATTTCGTGAACTCCAGTATAGAAAGTGAGTATGTTTTGTAACTTTTCACTAAGTCAACCAAAAAACATATATTTCCTCGTTAAAAAAATAATGAGCATATTTGTGGACGCGCAAATGGGAACAATTTGTGAATGCAGAAAAAAAATAAAATGTCAATAGTAGCAGTAACATGGGTTTCAAAAAAAAAGTAAAAAAAAAAAAGCAGTAACATGCAGAAGAGCAACTATAAGTAGGAGTCCTTACGCAGTCGAGTTAACAAGGTGAACCACCCTCTGCTTGTAAGTACGGCACTGGTCAACCAAGTCAACAATAACCTCCTGTCTAATTGCCTGACAGTATGAGAAACCCCAACATGAATAGAGTCAATAATCCAGACAATGTGTGATTTGACGGAAGAATAAAAAAAACATCCCTAGTATGACATGAGATATAACATATTTTTGCTTTCATTTTAAACTAACAAAGTACCTCTTTATTCCCTGGTTCACATGCATTAAGCATTTCTGAAAGGACATCCATAATTCCACGGGCATTTTGGATTTCAGTCAGACTGAAAAGATGGAACCAAAATCAGTTCCGTAGTTCCATATTGACTATATTCATAAAATGAAAAGGCATCCAATGATGCTGGAGAATGAGAATAATAGTGGTTTGTGCACCTTAAGGTCGGAAACTCAGACTCTGCAGAGGTCTCAGCACCATCTTGCTGATTCCGATCAGCATTCCGCATATTTGGAGGATAAGATGCCAAAGGTTGTGTCTGCGGAGGTGTGAATACAGGTGCAGAGCTTTCGGATCTCTGGGGGAAGACTGCCCCAGAACGCTGAAACAAAGAAGGTATTGACTCACGTGCTGTTGTCATGATAGCCATCAGAAGATGGTGCATGAAAAAAAAGAACTGAGACATGCGCACAGTATTGCAAAAATGCCAGAAGTTCAAAGAATAAAGCATTTCTAAAGATTTTTTTTTTCTTAAAGCATTTCTAGCATTTCTAAAGAATTCAACGAGTCTCAATGAGAAATGTTGTTAAAAATTGTCTTATGACACTTACCAACAATTCCTGGTATGCGGCATAGTATTGTGGATATCTGGCCCTAGGTCCTCCAAAAGCCTCTTGCCAAGTATCTATCAGAATCAATATCTTCTCTTTGACCCGAAAATCAGGCTACAGCATACCCATAATTACTAAGAGGTTAATTTTGAAATAAGAACAGGTGAAACAAGAGAACAATCAAAATATTCTAAATAAAACTCCTACCTTCTTCTTCACCATTTTTACCATCTCATGAAGTAGACCCTTCTCTGCCACATGCATATGGACAATGTCCCCACAATTCTTAATGATTGTTTCCAACAGCTAGAAAGCAGAGATAAGACAAAATCAAAAATCAATTTAAACTTCTAAAACATAGAATACCAAGATTTAGTAAAGTGAACATCCCTGCAGGAAACAAAGCAACGCAAGCTTATCAAGCGGATCAGCAATTATAACGAAATCAAATTAGTAACTTCCTGAAGAAATTATTGCGGTATCTTGAGGTAGTATCTCATCTCATTATTCTCCTTTCAGTAAATGGAAGTTGGAACCAAAAATAAATCAGTATAATCTTCAACTGGAAAACTGAGTTTTCTAAGCTATTCCTTTTTCTCCCCTTTTAGGAGATGTAAGCTTTCCGTTAAGCAGAATTGGTATACAAAAAAGGTACAGAGAAATGAGGCATATCCTCACAAGATTTCTGTGAGCAAATCCTAAATAAATGATTATCCTAATACTAGATGGAAAGGGTATTTAGATGGAAATAGTCTAACCAAGGACTTCTTCATCTCATTGTTCCTGTCATTGTGGCCAATTTGAAAGCATACTTGTATATAATCTCCCTATTTCTAAGGAACACTGACCCTCTATTACTTTTGAGTATATATGCATCTTACTCCAGTATCAAAGAAATTGTTCTGTTTTTATGCAAAAACGTTTATTGTACCCCTAGCAGATAACTCTAATACTATACGAGAAGCCAAAAAAAAAAACACTGTGCACCATGGAGTCCTATACTAAAAATCCATTGCTCTTCAGTATTACCAAAGTGCAAAACAGGGAGTTATAGTTAATGCATGGCTTACTATATTTGGTAGCTAATGAACATATAAACATATAATATACCATGAGACGAGAGAACAAATTTTTTTAATATGTTACTAGTTGCAGTTTTCCTTATCAATGAAATTGTTTCTTATAAAAAATTAAATTAAAAAAAAAAAACTATTTGCGGTTTTCATGCATCCAATCAAAGCAACCTAAAACCCTAACTTACACAAGAGTCAATGACAGCGATTTAACCATGACACGATCCATTTAGAACAATCATAAGACAGACTCATAGTAGTTGCCTCCACTATAACAAGGAAGAACGATTCAGGAGATAATATGGATTTTTTCTTCTTTTGTGGTGAGAAAGAAGATAGCATCCACGCCAGACAACAAACAAACATCTTCTTTGATCGTTTTAAGAAACAAAATCCGAAACTAACATGCGGCATAGATATTGATGTCCAATTAGTCAACAATTGGGCAGTAAATAGAGTAAATAATTCCAATAATCTCAATATGACACCCGACACCGAGTGCATAAAAATAACAAAACAAAATTAAAAACAAGTCGATCTTAGAACTTACCGTCAGGGCAAGAAGTTGAACCTTTGAGTTCTTACTTCCAAGTCGCTTCTTTATACCTTTAACAACATCTTTCGCTTGCCTGAAAATTTGCCAATGGAATAGTGAACTCCAAGCTTAGAGGTTAGACAAAAAGAAGTAACAAATCAAATCCAACGCCCAACGAAATAATGGAAGCATCGTTAAATCACTCCTCCTCGAGAAATCAAATTAAACGAAAAATTGACAGAAAATCCCCAGCTTTAGTCAGCAGCAAGAAATTACTCGTTCACTTATGGGGATGCATGTATGGCCGGTTGCTGAGTCGTAAATTATAATTTCCAATTGAATACATAAAAAGAAGACAGGGAGGAGGGCAGTTTCCATCCAGCCCCTCTTGAATCTTCAGACGGTAAATACAATAATTTCAAAATCCCAAAAGCAGAATTCCAGTTATCATTTATTTTCGCGCCGAACAAATTCACAGCAACCAGACACAAAAAGTAATTACATCCAAATCGAAACAATTCTTCCGCTCAATCATTTAAACTAGCTCACAATAAGAACGGGCAACATAACACCCTCAGACTGAAACGTTTACGACAAAAACAAGGATTGAAGATGAAAAATGATAAAGCTAACAATCGGAAGAAATGCATACCCAGGGTCATGATTCAGCATATCACAGATCTCGATGTTCATCGCCCAATCGGGACCAATCAACATATCGCTCGTAGCACGTGCCACCACGGAATTCACCATCTCTCTTCCGCGCAAACAACACTGCCCGATCGGAAGCAAAAATTCCTATTCCGGCAACCGTAAAAGTTTCCACCGGCGATGGCAAACAGTTTTCCGGCTAAATAGCTGAATATTCCGTCTCTCTCTCTCTCTATCGAACGCTCTCCGGCCGCGAGATCGCCAGTAACCCCCCTTCTCTCGACAAACAATACTTTTCCCTTTTTTTCTTTTTTTTCTTTTCTTTTTTTTTTTTCCTTAAGACATTTTAGCTTGCTTTCGCATAGGCATAGATGGAACTAAAATGCAAGACCAGTAAAGTAGCGCCACGTGTAAAACAAGGATCCACTTCCGTTGTATTGTACTGTGGTGGAGGACTTTCGTTCCGTCGGCTGAACCGGCGTATTTTTCATCAAGCGGTTCCTTGTGTTCACTTTATATGGGTCGCACCGGCTTTCATTAGAGAATCATCCAGTGCGACGCGACCATTGAAGTTACCCAATCATTGCTTAATATTTTAAGCTTCTCTTTTAATTTTTTTATTGAAATTAAATTTAATAATTGTTTTAATCCTTTCATCCAACAAATGAGATTTACTTTTTTTTTTCTTCTTTTACGTTTTCTTGAAACAATGGCAACCTGGGAGATCTAAATTTCAACATTTGAAAAAGGTAATATTTGTTCTTGTTTAAAAGTTAAATGTCTTTGTGCTAATAGAACATCGTGGATTAAATCCCGAGTTATTGCGAATAAAAAATGAAACGATGAGATTATGGAAGTAAATATTCTCGCATTTGTTGCTACTGCTCATTCTAGTTCCTACCGTCTTTTTACTTATAATATACCTAAGAACAATAAGTCAAAGTGATTAATTTGAATTAACCTTGACTTTTTAGTTCTTATCAATGATTGAAGATAAGAAAAATGAAAATGATTAAAATTTCGCGTCTTAAATGAAATTGGCGGACTATAATTATCATTATTCTACGATGTAACCTACAAAAATAACTACACTCATATATTCAAGTCAATTATTTTCAATATTATCTCGAGACAACCTACTAATCATGTCTCTACCTAAATATGATAATAATTCTCTTATTTATATTGGTTGTAGATGGGTCACTGGGAGGTTATTAAACTCTTTTTTTTTTTAGAAATTACAATATAGGTTCCAACGATTGGTAGGGGATATTTTGAGATCCAAAGTTGGTTGACTAATCCTTATTTTTTCTAACATTTCCTGTTTTTTAAGCTCACTTGGCTTCAACTCTCAAGTTCTCTAGACAACTAGCACCTTTGTGGAAGGTCGACTTTTGGCTTCTACTATCTCTAACACTTATTTTATCCTTTCAGTCATGTTTGAATGTGTCGAACGGATCATACTCACACCAACGTATTCTCTAATAAATAGATTCTTCCTCTAACACAAACACAGTTCAAGATTTATTCTTTGGTGAACTTAAAAAAAAAGTCGTGACTTGTACATTAAGTTATTTATCAATCCAATTATAGTTTCAAATATTTTTTTTAAGTACAACAACTTACGATATTTTATTCGATAATAGGTATATTAACTAATAAAGCTATGAAATTGGCTATAGTTTCAAATATTAATCCTCTCATTCATAATATTGGAAACATTAAAAAGAGATGTAAATAGATTATCTTACTTTATTTATCTTATTGTTATTGTGTACCATATTTAAAAACAAAAATATATGGTTATTGTATCAAATTGACAATTTAGAGTCTATTTGATCACGATCTTGGTTTTGGACCGGGGCTTTTTTATTTATTTATTTTTTGAATGTTTTCTATGCTTATTTTTCTATTCTTAAAAAAAACAATATATAACTGTTTTTTATATAAACTATTTTTCGTACGTGGTGTAGCGGGACTCCTTGTCGTACGAGATTTCTAACGTGCAAACGGATATTTTTAGTGCACGGGGGTCACACTACCCTCTGCCAGTCTGTCACTTCTATTGACTGCCATTGACAGGCCACAATATGTCTCTCGGTGCATGGTAGACATGCAACCTTTATCCTCCCATAATCATATACTTTACGCTGTCTCTAGTCCCTCTTCGGCTCCTCAAATCTGACATGCTTCCTGTCACAATCGCACCTTTTCAAAGCAGCTCGAGCGATTGTGCGGCACTTACTCTAGCTCAAACGAGCAAGTCAGCCAGGAAAAACTGTAAGTTGCGGACAATCTCGGTCGTGGGTCTAGCCTCCGCTCACGTTTTAGGAGAAAATTGGTTTTAGAAAACGTGAGAGAGAAAAACAGTTGAAAACATCTTTAAAACAAACATTGTAGACATTGGATGCAAGAAAGCTTTGATTGCAAGAAAGTATACAACACTTGGTCGGGGGAGGTTTGATGACTACTTGGTCCCCCCTAAGGTACATTATAAAGCATTTTTGGTGTGGCAGGTGTGGACGTCCTAAGTGGCGAGGAGTCACTCGGTGGCCTACAGGGCTCGTGTGAACTCCGATTGGCTTGAAATTTGGCGTGCTTACATATCTTACTAATACACACCTAGTTCCAAAGCCGCTCGGCCAAATTCCACCTACAACCCCAAAAACCCGATACAAGAACATTACACTAGAAAGCTTTAAAGACATGAAAGGAAAGCGAGTGGTGAGGATGGTTTGGACATGCGGCCATGGGTAACACTCCCTGGACAAGCATGCCCACAACATTCTCCCCTACTTAAACGGTTGACGTCCCTGTCAACTGCTGCAACTTGAAGTCCTCGATCTTCGTCTTCCAGGCTTCAAGGTCTTCTTCTCGTTCCCAGCTGGTCTCTGCATCAGGTAGGTCCTTCCATTTGACGAGGAATTCTCGAACTTTTCGAACGGGTCTCCCCACCTTTCTGGTTCTCTCTGCAAGGATCTCTTCTGCTTCTTTGTCTTCCTTCCGTTTGAAGTCGATGGCGGGCCGCACAACAACATTGCGTTCGTCATCCTCAAGGTCGGGGTGGTAAGGTTTTAAATTGCTCACATGGATTACCGGGTGGATCTTCATCCAAGCTGGTAACACCACCTTATACGAGACACTCCCCACCTTCTTAACGACTTCCACGGGTCCCTCGTACTTTCTCACGAGTCTCTGGTCTTTGCGTCCTCGGAAACGAATCTGTTCTGGCCTCAGCTTGATAAGAACTTTGTCGCCTACTCGAAATTCGAGAGGGCGTCTCTTGCGGTTGGCCCATTTCTTCATATGCTTGGAAGCTTTCTCCAAATATGCTCGAGCAATTTCTGTCGTCTGCTTCCATTCCTTTGTGAAGTTGTGGGCTTGAGGACTTTTCCCCGCATACGGGTGGTCAAGAATATGTGGCATAGACGGCTGTCTTCCGCACACAATCTCAAAGGGGCTCTTTCCTGTTGAAGAACTTGTCTGGCCGTTAAAACAGAATTGAGCCATATCTAACAGCTGGACCCAGTTCTTTTGTCTGGCATTGATGAAGTGACGCAGGTATTCCTCAAGCATGCTGTTGAATCTCTCTGTCTGACCATCGGTCTGTGGGTGATAACTCGAGGAAATGTTCAAGCTTGAACCCAGAATAGAAAAAAGTTTCGTTCAGAAGGTTCCTGTAAATCGGTCATCACTGTCGCTAACGATGCTCGTCGGAACTCCCCATAGTTTTACTATATGTTTAAAGAACAACTGCGCCGTCAGCTCGGCGGAACACATCTTGGGAGTCGGAATGCAAGTTGCATATTTGGAAAATCGATCGATAACGACAAGAATGGCTTCATGTTCTCCTACCTTGGGCAAGTGAGAGATGAAGTCGAGCGACACACTCTCCCATGGTCTCGTAGGAGTTGGTAGGGGTTCAAGCAACCCTGCTATTTTAGTCCTTTCTACCTTATCTTGCTGACAGATAAGACAGGTCTTCGTGTATTGCATCACATCTTCCCGCATACTTGGCCAAAAGTACCCCTTTTTCAGCAAGGCGTAAGTCCGTTGCCACCCCGGGTGACCAGCCCATAGAGTATCGTGACACTCATGTAGGAGCTTCTTTCTCAGGTCTCCCGTTCTTGGCACGTACAGTCTGTTTCCTCTTGTAAATAATAGGTCCCCTTCAACCCAGAACTGGCAGGTCTTCCCGGTCTTAGCCAGCTCGACCACAGTTCGGGCGAATGGGTCTCTTTGAAGATATTCTCTAATGAGGTCACGGATCGACCCGTCCACTTTGCTGGTGTGAATGTGGGCTAACATGCACAGGGCCGCATGTTCTTCTTTACGGCTAAGAGCGTCGGCAGCTTGGTTGGACTTTCCTGCCTTGTGTTCAAACTTAAAATCAAACTCGGCTAACAATTCCTGCCACCTGGCATGTTTGGATGTTAGCTTAGGCTGATTGAAGAAGTGGCAAATTGCACTGTTGTCCGTCTTTACCACAAAATATGAGCCCAACAAGTACTGCCTCCAAGACCTGAGGCAGTGAACGACTGCTAGCATTTCTTTCTCTGATACGGTATAACGTCGTTCCGCATTATTCAGCTTGCGACTTTCGTAAGTGATCGGGTGACCGTCTTGGAGAAGGACACCACCTAAAGCGTAGTCTGAAGCATCCGTTTCTACTTCAAACGGCTTCGTCACGTCGGCTAGCCCAAGTACTGGGCCTTTCATCATGGCCGCCTTTAGATCTTCGAAGGCGTCCTGACTTTCCTTCGACCACATCCAGGTCATTCCTTTCTTCAGTAACTCTGTCATTGGGGAGGCTCTCCTTGAGAATCCTTCGATAAATCGTCGGTAGTAGTTGGCCAACCCTAAAAAGGAGCGCAACTCGGTCACAGAGGTAGGGACTCTCCATTCTTGGATCGCATTTACCTTATCTGTGTCCATACTGATTTGCCCCTGTTCGATCACGTGGCCAAGGAACGTGATCCGCTTTTGTGCGAACGCACACTTTTCCTTCTTTACGTATAACTGATTCTGCCTTAGTTTGTCGAAGACCAACCTGAGATGGATCTGGTGTTCTTTCAGCGTCGGACTGTATACCACTATATTGTCTAGATAAACTACCACAAACTGATCGAGATGTTTGTGAAAGACCTGATTCATCATAGTACAGAACGTGGCAGGGGCATTCGTTAATCCAAAAGGCATCACGAGGAATTCAAAAGCCCCATACCTCGTCACACAAGTAGTTTTAGGCTCGTCACCTTCTGCAATACGCACTTGGTAGTAGCCCGACCTGAGATCCAATTTCGTGAAGTATTTAGCTCCATGTAATTGATCAAACAGGTCGGTTATGATAGGGAGGGGATACTTGTTGCGAACCGTGACTTTGTTGAGGGCTCTATAGTCAATGCACAGACGCAACGTCCCATCCTTCTTTTTCTGAAACAGCACAGGGACTCCGAAGGGAGCTTTAGCTGGGCGGATGAACCCAGCGTTTAACAACTCATCTAGCTGCTTTCGGAGTTCGGCTAACTCCGGTAGAGCCATCCGGTAAGCATTCTTTGCCGGAGGTTTAGCTCCTGGAATGAGCTCGATTTCGTGGTCAATCCCTCGTCGAGGAGGTAAGGTCTTCGGTAAACTATCTGGCATTATGTCAACATACTCTTTCATGACAA
The DNA here is from genome assembly GCF_013281855.1 of Momordica charantia. Taxonomy (NCBI): domain Eukaryota; kingdom Viridiplantae; phylum Streptophyta; class Magnoliopsida; order Cucurbitales; family Cucurbitaceae; genus Momordica; species Momordica charantia. Next base: position 2,479,092 of record NW_028275166.1, read on the forward strand.
CTTGAATTTCAGGTGGGACATCTCTTGTCTCCACCGGCTGTTCGACCATCGGAATGGCCATAAAGGTAGGTTCCTCCCGGTTGAGGCCTTTCTTCAACTGTAACGCGGATATCATCCTTATGCCACCAGGTTGTTTGATGCTAGCTGTGACCACAGTGGGACTATTACTAGTGACAATCATACACTTGACCAGAGGCATCAGTATGACTTTATGTTCGATGAGGAACTCCATCCCCAGTACAACGTCGAAGTCGTCCATGCGAACTACTACGAAATCGACACTGCCTGTCCACGTCCCCAATTTCAACATCACTCTTTTAGAAACTCCTACAATGGGTAGAGCTTCGGAGTTGACGGCCTTCATCTTACCCGTATCCTTCTCAATAGTCAATTTCAGTCGGCGGGCTTCCTGTTCTGATATGAAGTTGTGGGTTGCACCCGAATCCACCATGGTGCTCTTTGCGGGGTTACAATTGATCGTAGCATCTACGAACATAAGCCCCTTTTCGGACGTTCTTTTGGGTCCATTGACCCTCTTTTGAATGGCAGATAGGAATTTTAACGCCCCCATTCTAGGTGTTTCTTCGTCTTCTTCCTTCTCACAATCCGTTTCGACTTCAGGTTCATTGCACGACTGAACGGATGCTTGAAGGGCAGTAAGGGCAGCTCGGTGTGGGCATTCAGCTACCCGGTGGGGACCTTTGTACAAGAAGCATGACATCGGCCTTTGAGCGTTTTGACTTTGTGGATAGGGTCCTCGGGAAGGACCGGGATTCGGGCCTTGAGGTCTCTTGTCAGCTCCCCCACTCTTTGGGGTAAAGGGTTTGAACGTCTTGTTTCCCCCAGTGGGGTTTGTAGCATTCTTTTTCGGGTGGGATGGTTCACTGTTATAGTCTAGCAATCTTTCGGCAGCGGCCATGGCGGTGGCAAGGTCTTGTACCCTTTGTTCATACAGCTTGGTTCTGGCCCACGGTTTCAATCCTTCGATAAAGACGAACACCTTGTCTTTCTCTGACATGTCGCGAATATCCAGCATCACGGCAGAGAATTGTTTCACGTAGTCCCGAATTGTTCCAGTGTGTCGGAGTTCACGTAGCTTCCTTCTAGCCATGAACTCGACATTGTCGGGGAAGAACTGACCCCTCAATTCTTTCTTCAGGTCATCCCAGCTATTGATCGTGCATCGACCATTCTGAATGTCGTTGACTTTAGATCTCCACCACAGCTTTGCATCATCAGTAAGATGCATGGTGGCCAAAGTCACTTTCATCTCTTCTGACGTTGTCCCCGTAGCCTTGAAGTACTGTTCTACGTCGAACAGGAAGTTCTCGAGATCTTTTGTGTCTCTATTGCCATTAAATGGTTTGGGCTCTGGGACCTTCAACTTGTTGAACCCCATGTTCGCTTGGTTGGGAGCCTGATTTCCCACGGCTCGCATGGTTATGTTCACTCTAGTGCTTATTTCAGTCATCTCAGCTCGGAGGGTGTCGATGGTTACTTTGAAGTCTTCTGTCATTTCGTTAAACAATTGCATCATTGCGGAATGCGAGTTGTTTAACTCACCCATACGTACTTATATCTGTGTGTTTGGGTTCATGGAACTATCTCCACGTTCGAAGCTACCAGGACGCGTAGCTTTGCTTTCTAGGGTCTCAACCCTCATGGCTATATCTTGTATCGGCAACCCGTCTACACGGGCATTCACTGTGTCTATTTCTCCAAACTTCTCGGAGAATTCATCAACTCGCGCCTCCAGCAGACGGAGGGAATCTGGGACTTCTCTTAGGTAGAGAAGTTGTTCTTCTATCTCTACCAGTCGGTCGACGTGCGACTTGCTTAGTTGTTTTGTCGCCGACATGGTTCCAGACTTTTTCGGGTCGAGGAGCTAACTAAGCTCTGATACCACTTGTCACAATCGCACCTTTTCAAAGCAGCTCGAGTGATTGTGCGGCACTTGCTCTAGCTCAAATGAGCAAGTCAGTCAGGAAAAACTGTAAGTTGCGGACAATCTCGGTCGTGGGTCTAGCCTCCGCTCACGTTTTAGGAGAAAATTGGTTTTAGAAAACGTGAGAGAGAAAAACAATTGAAAACATCTTTAAAACAAGCATTGTAGATATTGGATGCAAGAAAGCTTTGATTGCAAGAAAGTATACAACACTTGGTCGGGGGAGGTTTGATGACTACTTGGTCCCCCCTAAGGTACATTATAAGGCATTTTTGGTGTGGCAGGTGTAGACGTCCTAAGTGGCGAGGAGTCACTCGGTGGCCTACAGGGCCCGTGTGAACTCCGATTGGCTTGAAATTTGGCGTGTTTACATATCTTACTAATACACACCTAGTTCCAAAGCCGCTCGGCCAAATTCCGCCTACAACCCCAAAAACCCGATACAAGAAAATTACACTAGAAAGCTTTAAAGACATGAAAGGAAAGCGAGTGGTGAGGATGGTTTGGACATGCGGCCATGAGTAACACACCCTAGACAAGCATGCCCACAACACTTCCCACCCCCATTTTACCTTCAACATATGTGAAAATCACATTTAATGATATTTCGAACGAAAATAATATCCATGTCAGATATGTTTATTTAGAAAAGGAAAATATCTCATCTCTCCAGTGCATGGAAAAGTAGTTCCACTGGTTTACTCAAATTGTATTGGTGAGTGGGTTGCTTAGCCTACTTTTTAATTAAAATGACAACAACGAGGCCACGCAATTAATTATATTCCGAAATGTCCAGCCCTCTGATGTCGGAATAACACGGCATCTTCCAGAGGAAACTTTTTAATCCTATAACTTTATCGCGAGATTGAGCGATATTTTTTTTTCAATTAATACATTGTCAATTTTTTTTAGTATATGTCACGCTATGCTTGTTTTGACAATTAATACATTATCATTGACTAAATTTAATCTATATTTTTCTAGACATGTCATAGAATAACTATAATATTAATTATTTGTTGACATGTCAATATTTCAATTGACATATACATGTATCATAGATTCGACATCAACTAAATCAGCATTCAAATATTATTTAAAAAGATCGAAAAATATTAAATATATATAAAAAATCACCATCTATAAACATCGACGTTTATCAATATTTCCATCAATGTATCCGTAAAATTGAGACATTAACATTTATATGAATATCAATATTTAAAACCTTATATGATAATTCATCATTTAGTTTACGAGAGTATAATTCATTTGATCTGCTAAATTGGCTCATACATAATCCTAATCTAATTGTCGAGATTTAAAGTTATTCATTGTGTTAGCATAATAAACATCTCTACTGGTTAGAATGCAAATAAATGAAAATTCTATTAGTTGAACTGAAAATTATATATTAAAGTTTTTTAAAAAGTTTGTTTCATTCCATAATTCTTTATGCATTATTGGGTTTCTAACACCTTTTAATCGTTTTTGTGAAACTTCCGTATAAATAAATATTAACTTATAAAATTTGATTCAATGTTAGATAATATGTAAATAAATATTTGAGATATTAACAATTTTTTTTTTTTGCTATACAATATTTTGAATGAGTGATTTGAATGATCCAAACTAACATTTTCATGGTTAGATTATATTAAGTTTATTATTAATAATAATTATTTGAGTTTGATAAATTTATAACCTGAATAATTAGATTGGGTCTAAAAAGTACTTTGACCCAACTTACGGTAGTATGAGTACCTTAGTTTATTATTTTTAGGTTGAATTATAAGTGCAGTTCAAAATTTTGTGTATGTGTTCAACATGTTTCTTAATTATTTTTTTTATTTTGTATTTAATAAATTTATGAACTTTAAAAAAATTATAATAGATTATTAAATTTTCAATGTTATATCTAAGGTTTTAAATGTCGATGTCGATGAAAATGTTGAGGTCTCAATTTCGTGGGAATATGGATAAAATGTCGATATCAAAGGATATTTCTTTAAAAGTTAGAAAATTTTAAAAACCGTAAAAAATATTTAAATGAATAAATAAACATTTTCCTATTTCTAAATTAGTTAAAAATAATTAATCTTTATGTATGTATTAGTGGTATTTTGTTGATATTTCTTTTGTCGATTTTCTTGTACTAGGATACAAATGTTGATTTACCTATTATGTCGATGTTGAACCCATGAAAACATGGATATGTCGATGGAAATGTCAAACGTGTTCATGGGGTTATATCTAATACTTTTGACTTATTCAAATAGGTTAGATACAAGATTACGAGTTTAAGAGTTTATATGTTAATTTTTTAAAACGTAAAATAAGTAAAAATCTATTAAATACAAAATTGAAAAAAAGAATACAAAATTAAAAGTGAGTATCTAATAAACACAAATAGAACTAAGCTTTTGGGATAATATTATTTTTATAAATCACCAAACAAATACCAAATGTTGGTATTTGGTAAGTCTAAGTTATTTTATTTATTCATTTAGTTGATATCAACAGTTATATTTGATAAACATTTTTTTAATCAGATCTAATAAAAGAGAGGTCAAATTTTTAATATATGTTAAAAAACCAATAAAAATTTACAATAAATCTTTTTCAAAAAAAAATTACAATAAATACTTAAAAATTTTCAAATTTACAACGAATTAAATACAGAAATTCTGGATAAAAAATAGGATTTAAACCCAAAAAAAGAAAGAAAGAAAATACATATTAACCCTGCGGTCGCCGGAAGGCGCCGATCACTGTACAGAGAACCGCCAAATCCCGAAGATCGTGCGATTCTGGTGGGGAAGAAATGTGAATTGTAGATTCAGCCTGAAAGCTACGGTAACAGTTTACCTCTCTTCTCTCTCTCTCTCCCTAAACCCATTTTCAACTTCTCCCACAAATCACTGGAACAAGCAATTCCCCGTTCAACCGCCATTTCAATTAGGGTTCATCGGAGATCGTCAATAGTCGCATGAAGTCCTAAACCAAGATCAATTATCAACTTCCCTTCACAAGAAACCATAATCTATTAGTATTTCTGGATAGCCTTCTGCTTAGTTGTTGCAATTCGGTATTCGATTCTGGCTGGATCCATTGTATATGTGACATGCCAAGAATTAGTTCTAAACGAAGATTTCTATTCAGTTAGCTGTCGTCCTGATCGGGTTTGAGCTAGGTTTTGTGTGACGAGGAATCTTCGGCTCAGATGGCAATTATTGGAGACGCACTTCGCCAGGCGTTCATGCCAAAGCACGAGTATGAGAACCTCCGCGAAGAAGAAAAAGCTTGGGGCAAGCTTCAGAAACCGTTGGTTATGGCTCTCGTGGCTTTGATAGGGCTCGCAATTATTGTATGCACTACTATTAGTCTGAACATAGTCTTCCCCAACGACATCGCAAATAGACCATTCTGCAACGACAGGAGGCTTCAGCCTCTCCCCGTAAATGGAAAAGGAGGCGAATCTGATTTTGTTCTTGGAGCTTTTTATCTCACGAATCAAGAAATCGTGGACTATTATTGGATGCTCGTGTTCATCCCCTCAGTAGTCGCATTTGCTGCATCGGTTGTCTATCTTGTTGCGGGTAAGCGGCATTTATTATACTCTTTTAGGCGTTAGCAGGAGATTTTGGATCCGCGATTATGAGAGTCCATTGGTTTTGGCTCAATTAATAAGATTTTGACTTCTTTTAAGTGAGTTTAAGAAGTAGGGACTTGTTTTTGATTATGAAAGATTTTGACTTGTTGCTCGGGAGTTGAATTTGACTAATTTCTGCAGTGGGTTAAGATCGAGACTTGGAAAGTTACTTGTAGTAGAGGTAGGTTGGTTTAAATGTGTCTGTGAAAATACATAGTCATCAATATGTGATTTGTCGATGTGTGGACCATTCCCTATTTGCAGTTAAATGTATGCATCAACAAATCTTCATGGTTTCTGGTTAGCTATTTCAATTAGAATTGTCCCTACACAACAAAGCTAGTTGATGAAAATTTGCGTCAATGGTTTTCAGCTATATGCCAAGCCTGCACCCTACATAACTTCCGTTCAAGAGGTCCATCATATATTTTTCAGATATAAGAGTCTTTTGTATTATGTTTTTTCTTTAAACCTGCCGAGGATAAACCAAATACCAGTTAGAGGAGAGTTATGCGATTACTTTAATAGCAGAGGAAGCAATGGTACCAGAAATAAAAGTCTGAATATCTTCTTCTTTATCTATTGGTATTGGCTGTTTAGAGTTTTCTCTCCTAGTTAATTTTTTACGTATTCTTTCGATGGTGCCAAATGATATAACAGACAAGATGGGTTGTCATCTCTACGCAAGAGGACAATCCTTTATCTGTAGGAGGAATCATGCCAATTTCTATTTTTTTAGCTTACTCGCCCCTTAAGATTCCTAAGTTTCCTTCTTTCTTTACAATCAAGCTGCTTTTGTTCTGAGTCACTTCTGATGTTTGGTTTGAAACTTTGTTGGAGTTTAGATTTTTACCTCTATGGTTGCATGTTTGCCCATTGGTATGTGTTGCACTCTACCATAGAAAAAAATCTTCGAAAATGTTACACTCTCTTTTACATGCTCCAACTTCCAAACTCTTAAGCGGCATGCCGGTCACATATTTATAATCATGATTTGCAAAATCAGACTTCAGGCTTTGTTTGAATTCTACCAATTTCTTTTATGATGTGTTTGGTTAATTGAACATTGTTTAAGGGTGCAATTATCAAGAAAGTTGTTTTGGGGTTAGTATGAAGTATCTGCTATCTACTTAATTAATTAACGTATATTGCAGGCATAATTGTTGCTTATTCTGGTCCAACTAGACACGGTTGCTTGAAAGTAGTTGAGAATAGCTACTGTGCATCCAGAAGAGGTAAAGCCCTATCTTCTCTCGTGGTTGGCTGCTTTAAGTTCTTGTGCTGTTTGTCATCATTGATTTTGGATGTTATAAAAGAAGGAAAGTATGATAGTTTAAAAGCTTTCTGAGTTCGGATTTTCTTTAGCTGCTTTTAGTCGACTTTTAGTTACTAAAAGAAAAAAGAAGTTCTATTTATCGATTTGTATGAAGTTATTTTTAGAAATAATACAAGATTTTCCACACTGCTAAGTGGAATAACTAAATATATAATGCTCTCCCCTGGTCGGCTGCTTTCACATTCCGTCTTCTTCTAGTTATGGTTAAGTGGAAGGTTTGATGGTTTCCAGTTTTCAGTTTCCTCTATTTCTCCCCGGTCACATACACATACTGAACACACCCCCACCTGCTAAAGGATTGGTGCCCTTAATTCTTTTTTGTCATTTAAACTGGATGTATATCATTATGAAATTTTCTTTTTACCGGAGAAAAGAGGCAAACAACAACCCTTCAAATTTCACACTCATGCCATCTAAGCAACTATATTGTGTTCTATTAAGTTATAATAAATATAATAATGTAAAAGAAATTCTGTATGACTGTCTTTATAATTGCTTTGTAAATGCCCAATTTTTCATATGTATATTTATTTTCTGTTGCTATTTGTAGGTGGAGTTCGCTGTCTTACCATCTTGAATGTTGTTTTTGCCATCATCTTTGGCCTTTTGGCACTATTTCTTGGTTCAAGTCTTCTCACCTTGGGTGGGAGCTGCGCAGTGCCCCTGTTTTGGTGTTATGAGATCACATCATGGGGTCTAGTTATTCTCTATGGAGGAACTGCATTCTTTTTAAGGAGAAAAGCAGCTACCATTCTTGACGAGGGAGACCTCAGTGGTCAAAACCTCGGGCTGGAAATGTTGGTAGCAAATCCCTTGGAGATCACTCCCGATGTGGAAAGGCGTGTCAGTGAAGGATTCAAGGCTTGGATGGGATCTTCTCTCTTATCCTCTGATGAAGAAGATGAATCTGATAGCTACGAAGGCGTAACATCCCATATGAACCATACTAACTCTAACAGGCACATAGCTCCCAAGTAAGTAGTTAGATGTCCATTAATTCAGTTATCGACGGGTAAATTTCGGTTCACTGAAGATCCATCAGGGACAAAGATGCACGGGTGTTTGCTGAGAGTCGACTAATATCATATCGAAATACTTGATACTGATTTCGAGGCTCGGTTGGGAGTGCCAATTTTGTCGAGCTTTGGTTTCATCTGTTCCCATGATCTTGATAGCTTGTGAATAGTTTATAGAACTACTCATCCTCTCCTGCACTCTTTTGGGAGCAGAGTGATGAAAACTTAACCGTTCCTTTTAGGTCTTATATTTAATAACGGTTACTTCTGTTTATCTTATTCTCTTTTTACATTCTGTGTAACCTTTTTGTTTCTTGGAAACTTTTGCTTCAACAGCTTATCCGTAGACTGTAAATTATTGAGTGTGGTTGCTATTAGTTGGAGGCAAGTGTGAAAATTTGTATGTTTTTTAATAACCCGTTTAAAATATATTTTGTAATTTTTCTTTCATACAACCAACGTTTTAAAGTTACCAGACATTGGCTACAGCAACATTATTCCAGCTTCCTCCAATAATTTTTTGGCGTGCAATTTGTTATAAATGATGTCCAGTTGCATCAATCTCACCTGAATTTGTCCAGTTATTGCCACTGATTTTTCTCCCTTCTTTTCGCTGAATATAATATATATTGGAGAAAAATACGCTTTTGGTCTTTGAAGTAGATGTCTATTTGGTCCCTGAAGTTTCAAAATGAACACTTTTAGTTGTCGGATGGTGTAGACAAGGTCTGTCGGAGAAGAAGGAAATGTCTAATGTTCATTTTGAAACTTAGAGACTAAATAGACACCTACTTTAGACCTTGATGATGTATTTTGATGGTGCAACTAAACTTTTTAAAAAAATTTATGCCAGAAGTGAATTGAAATTATACAATCTCATTTTTGGTGGCAGCATTTTTCAGCCTTATAACTGATCTAGGTGCTAATCCGAAGATAACTTAGTAGAAATTATTGGATGGTTTGATAAAAATAATTTATATAAGTACTGATGGGCTTTGGGTTAGTACTTATTTTTTTCTTAGAGGGTAAAGATAAAGGCTATTTACTGCTTCTGAAAAAGTAAAGAGCTGATAAATGTTTTTTTTTTTTAAATAACTTGTTATATTTTTTATTTTAAACAATGGTGAGCCTAAAGCATCTAGGGATCGTATTATTGCTAAAAGTAGAGGTCGGGGCCGACGTCGACGAGATATATTTGCGCTTTAGAAAATGTTGAAATCCGCGCTAAGGTTAAACGGTGAAAGCCCATTTAAAAATAAAAATTAAAAAAGGAAAAAAAAAAAGGTATAAAAGGCTCGTCCTTCTCAGTCGAGGTTGAACTTCCGTTTTCAAACAGTCTGGGCTATGGGGAGAATGGAGAGATTATTCAGTACGCATTCTCAGGTCTCGTCTCTACTTCTCTCGTTGCAGATTTCCGGTAATTTTGCAGTTTCAAACTCCGTTTGTTTTGTACGTGTTCTGTGCGAGTTGATCTTCCGATGCAGGTATGTATTAGTATTATTTCACTGTCTCTGATTCCGGAAATATGTTCACTCTGCTTGATTGAAGAAGCTCCAGGAAAAAGGAGTTTAGATTCTCTCTTTTCTCTTCTTACGCGATGCATCCTTCGCGTTTTTGTTCTTTTTCCAGACGATTTTTTATTTGTCTTTACCATTTTAAACTTCGAATTAGTGGATTTTGGTAAATCAGAGTAATGTAGATTTCTCCAGGCTTAAAATTGATGGAAGACAATCGCATCTATCTTTTTTTTTTCTTTTCCTTTTTTATTATTCTGCCAATATTTTGTGTGCATCATCCATATTATCGCATTTATTTCTATGTTCTTCTGGTCTCTTCATCTCGGTTCAAGCCGTTCCTAAAGTTCGCCCCTCCTGGAAACAGCAATTAAACGACAGGAAGATCAGAAGTATTTGACCGTATATTTTAGGTTGATGCTCTTGATATTCGATCTTCAAATCTTTACTAGTTTTTCGATGATCCGAATCTATAAAAGCAGGCAAAACGTCGATATTTCTATAATCGTCTTTTGTGCAACTGAATTGCTGATAAAAATTTATCCGTGTTGGTAGCATGAATTTTCAAGAGTATGCCAAATATGCGGATATCGAAGAGAGTTGTTTTTGAGAGGCAAATTTTCTCGAATTAATAACCTCTATTGCTCATTAAAATTTTCTGTCGAAATCATATTACTGCTCTTTGGTGATGTTATGCGAAATTCTCTCAACCAATTCATTATTCACAGTCTTGCTGATAGATTCTTATTTTAACTGGTAAGTGACTCTTGCATATGAGTCTTTGACAGATCACATTCTCTACATCCAATTGACCTCAATTTTAGCGGTGTTTTTGATTTCCTAACAAATATTATTATTATGCAGCATCAGCTAAAAGGAAAACGAACTCAAAGTTCTACTCCGGAATGGTTGTCGATGAGGAATAGACCGGTATTGAACTTCAACTTAGTCTTTTTTTCGTTTTTTTTTTCTAAAATTATTTGAGTTTTTTTTTTTTTTTGTCGCTAAATCTCAAATATTAAACTAAATTATTTTATCTTTTTGCTATTTAATTAGAAAAAAATTACAAGATATCATAGTAAAAAGGAAAGAATTTGTATAAAGTTTTATTAACATTCCTCACACTTCCTAAGTTTATAATTTCACTCTTTATTTCGACATTTTGAATCCTTTTCTTTTTTTATATTCTGTACTATGTCATATATATCCGTAATTTAGATAGTATTTAAAGCAGAAAAATAATAAATAAAATCTAAATGGATTGGATTTGCAATACAACCTGTTAGTGAAAAAAGTAAAGTACTAATAAGATTGGATTTTGTAATATCGTGAAATAAGAAAAGGTAAAAAGAAAACAGAAGTTATTTGAAGAACTTTTTTGTGAGTAAAAAACTAACAAACAAAAAGTTAACTGACTTCCTTTGATGGAAATCTTTAAATAAATTCTCCTCATGTTTTTTTCCATTGCTTGAACTTGCAGTAATAAAGTATAAGTCGTTTGTAGGATCAAGAACAACTCTTTCTTCCAAATAGTTCAGAGTAAAAAATAATAATAATAATAATAATAAAACAGAAGGAGCTCTCCTTTCGAGAATATAATACACTACATGCTCACAGTATCACCAGGAGAAAATAAGAACTTTAATAATAATAATTAATCTTCGTAACTTGTTCAGATAGCTATCCAGTGACTGCTATTTATGGAGGATGGTACTAGCTTCATATGATATGAGTACCAATAAGGAAGGTAAAACAGAAGCTGAAAATTAAGAAGCTGAAATCAACAGAGTTATTGGAGAAATTATCGCAATAGTCGCCATACAAGGTAAGAGAATAAAGTCCAGCTCTACAATCATTTCTAAAACATAAACATATATAATCATTGAAATATATTAAACGATGAAATGTTAATTCTGGTCCAACATCAATTAGGAGAGAGATAATATCTCCGGTGAGTCAAGTCTCTTCCCAACAAAAAAATAAAATAAAAAACTGAAGTAGTTTCGGACAAGATGTGTTAAAATATTCTTCTTTAACTAATCTTACCATAGCAACAACTATCATGGATTCATGATAGTTTATTGGTTCAAAGGAGCAAGGTAAATCAAAATGATTTAGAGAGAATGTATACAAACCTCATGATTACCACTTATCTAGAAATTAATTTTCTTGGTGTACGCAAATTAGCATGGACACGAGCAAATGTCGAAGAAATGTAAGGAAAAGATTGTTTTTTTTTTTTTTAATTTAAGAATAGTAAGGAAGAGACTCAACTTAAAAGTAGGTAAAACCAGGTTTATGAGTAAGAATATTTCTATGACTTCCAACATGTTGAGTAGTTAGCAGAATGCATATTTATCACCAAGTAAGAAGATACTTTCTTAGTTTTCAATTGTTTTAGGGTATGTATATGATGATTGCTCCTCTTAGGAAAAAAAATGGAGAATAGATCTCGTCATCTAAACATTTATAGTATTTATTTTCATTTTCCTTTTTCTTTTCAAAAACACAATTGTGATTCAATTTTGATTAACATGAACCATTCACTGAGTATAATTTTCTTTTGAAGTCTTCTAGTTTAAAACCACCTTAACTTTGAAAAATAACATTTTTAAAGCTTTTAACTGACTTAAATACGTGAAAAGAAGGATCCATTCACATTAAAATGGTAAAGTGAGTGAGTTACATTTCTGAATGGTGAACACATACACATCTTTTATCTATTGAATAAAGAATACATTTGAAAGGCCAAACGTAATCCCCTTCTCCCCATATATGTTTTTACTTTTCCCAAAAAGGAAATAATTTAAGAGATTTGAACAAATCATAAACATACATTTTATAAAACAATTAAATTAACTAGGGATCACGATAGCCGAATGCTATTTTTGACATTTTGAAATTTCTATCTGCATCCTTTCAATAAGTAAGAGGAGGGGCTTGAGAAACTTAATGCAGTAGAGGATTTTCGGTTTTCAGTTCCCTTGCCAGGTGTCCCACATTCACTAAAGTCAAGAGTACGTCGCTCCGTCTGCAAAAATTCGAAAGTATATAAAATTTTTAATAAATGTTTTCCTCTTAATTAAGAAAACTAAGAAAACTTGGCGACCGAAGATAGATACAAATTGGCTGTTTGGCAGTTTGTTATGAAAAATCTATATATATATATATATATATATATATATATATATATATATGTATTGTTTTTATTTTAATTTTACCGAGGTAATTTTTAATTTTTATTGTGAAATTATTTTTAGATTTGAAAATTTAAAAGAATTTGTTATTCAAAAAATGTCACCATGGGACAAAGGAGAGAAAATTAAATTATGTTTGTTAACTAGTATTTTCTAAAAAAATTTAAAAGCCTAAGCATAAGCACAATCTAAAACCTAAAAGTAGAAGTTTAAATTTATTTGTTCAAAATTTTTGTTTCTAAATTTGGCTATAATTTCAAAAATGTTTTTTTTTACATAAAAAATGTCTTTTAGAGAGTATAAAATAAAGAAAAATATTTACTTTAAAATTTAAAATACATTTTTAATAAATAAATTTAATTTTTTAAAACAAAAAAAATAATAAAATTATCATGTGGACATAAATTTTACTAATATGTAAAAAATATATAGTTAATATAATTAAAATGAAAAATTACAAAATTCTGTATTTTTCTACATATTACATATAAAATTTTTTTCCGTGCTTAAATAAAATCCAATAATATGGTCGTCAAACAGTCATATATACGTGTTTTTAAGTTTAAATACGAAATCAGTCCTACACCAATTTGGCAAATACTATACGAAAGGAAAGAATTTTTTTCTTACTTTCTTTTAATCACATAACAAAACAATATATTTTTAGGATAAGACTTAAAAATAGTATTTAGGTATTATGTTTTTGATAACCAAGAGAGAAATATATATATAACGATACAGAAGAAAGATATTTTATATATTTTTTTAAAAACAATGAATTGTTATCAACTTTTTAATAGTGATCAATACCTACTGGATTAATATTAGAGCATTGTTCTATTTTTAAACATTATGTTACCATATTTTTTTAAAAGCAACATCTTTCTTGGTTTTACATATATGATATCCAAATGTTAGGGCTAGTTTCTACATTTTAAAAGTTTCGATTATTTCTGTAAACTTAAAAGGCGCCCATAAATGTGATATATCATATTTGATTCTGTTATTTTTGTGATTTCCTCCATGAAAACTAAAGTGAGAAAGAGATGAGAGAAAAAACGTACCAAAATATCCGGAGCCGAAGTGGAACGGACCCTTTGCTGGGAGTTGGTTACGTGATTCTTCTTCTTCTCGTTGTACTGATTCTCAAATTTCCCTCGTCTTCCCTTCAAAAGGGATTGTGGCGTTTCGTTTCCCAGAACCTCCTGAGCGTTTGCACACGCGGCGGCAGTGTGCTCACCCACCTGTTTCATCAGCCCAATTGCATCGTAGCTCCGATCCGCTGGGCTCATAAAGTATCCAACATCCTGAACATACGCTCAGACCATTAGAGCAGAAGAAAAAACAAAATAGGTTTAAAAACTATCACCCTTGATTCTTACATTTGTACTCTCAAAATGTTTGTTTTGTTTATTTCAAATATTTGTACTCTCTAAATGATTATTTTGTTCATTTTTAAAAAAGTGAACATTTTAGTTTCCATTGCTAAAATTTCACACAATAAATTAATGGTGTCATGAAATAAAAATGAAAAAAAGAGGACTAAAATATTCCTTTCCTAGAAATACAGACGTTGAAACAAACGTTCTGAAGTGCGTGAACGAAAATTATTAGAAGTCCAAAAATCAAAATGAACCAACAAACAAAAAATAAAAAGAGAAACTAGAAGTTATAATAATACCTCCATTGGTAAGTCGGTGTCCATTCTTGGACCAAATAGAAAAGAGTTGATGAACCAAGGAGACTTCCATGCCGATGGCGATTCGATGCTTCTCTTGAACGGAGTTCCACCAAATCTAGAAACAAACACCATCAACTAAGAGGCCGTTCCAAATACTTGAGGAAAAGAGTATTAAGCTATTACCCAATTTAAAAGCTATAAATAAAGAGATGACTAAATTATAAGTTTAATCCCTAAACCTTTCAATATTGTGTTTATGGGTCCTTGTGTCTAATAAGTCCATAAGCTTTCAATGTTATATTAATAGATGTTTAAATTTTAAAAGTGTCACGACATTTTTCAAAACCTGGACACTTAAAATTCAGGAACCTATTTGATACAAAATTAAAAATTTAGGGAATTATTTGACACTTTTTCATATTTAAAGACCTATTAAACTTTTTAAGTTCATGGATTAGAATTGTAATTTAGCTTAAAAAGATGGGCAAATGTTGATGGCGTAGGAATTTAACATGCTATGGAAATCAGAGTAGGGTAAGAGAGTCGTAAGAAAATTTTGCGGGAGTAACTGGGATTGTGTATGGATTCCTTCCAGAAATTACTATTAAAAGGTAAACTGAGGAGTTGGAGAAGTAAATCTTACATGGTTACAGTTTCAATGGAGGACTCCTTTGTGGCATTATCACCCATAACCTCAGGGGGCGCTGTCGTGTACTCGGAGTTTAGGCACGTAGCTGTTGGAGGATGGCTTTCGTGACTCGTTCCACTGGCAACAGGACATTTTGCAACTGCAAATTGATTGTCAGATGATAACTTTGAAGGAAAGTCTTGATCTTGTGAAGTTGTTGAGGCTCTACACTGAATTTCAGTAATTCCTGCACTTGAATTCCTATCTTCATCTCCTTTAACACCATTATGGTTGGTCGAATATAAGAGCGAGTCGTTCAGGTAGCATTCAGCAAGGACACGTGAAGGCTGTTGCACCTGAGTAAGGACGAGTCTCATGATCATTTTACGAGTCAATCGAAAATAATTTGAGAAGAAGACATAGAAAGTAACTCACTATTTGGCCAACAGATTCGAGACCCTCAGTTGTCACAGCATTGTCCACTTCTTGCTTTATGTTCTCCTGGAAACTGCAGCTATCTGAAATTTTCTCCGGAAGCCCATTGCTTGGCTTCTCTTGCCTCACTTCCCCTGAAGGATTAATATTTTCTTTGTCTTCAGTGTTTCTAGAGTTGATTGTCTGGTGCGATGGATTACTCTGAGATGTTCTACTAATGCCAACATCAATCTCTTGCTTTTTGTCACTTCGTTTCTCCGACAAAGGAGAAAAGAACTCTCTATGGCGTTTCTTCAAGATTGATGGAGTATTAGTGAAAGTTTTAGCGGCACTTTTCAACACAGCATCTGGACTATCATCACGGGAAGGCGAATTCCATAACCTATATGGTGTAAGACAGTTCATAGACGACATCATAAGTTGACGGATACCCAGGGGACTGTATTCTTGCTGCATTTCACTGGCGGATGGTGCAAGATCACAGCTAAGGAATGGAACATCCAAGCTTGGAAATCGAGGAGGCTCATAACAAAGAGCCCCAAGGTCCTGTTGATCTGAATGTGTATTCTCTCTTTCACAAAAAGTATTTACAGGAACCAGATTTGATGGATCCTTTGAGTTCTGCTTTTGGACTTCTGTACTCTTCAAACCATCCTTGGGAGGAGTGCCAGCAGATTCATTGGAGTAGATAAAGCCATCACGTCCATTAGCTACAAGCTCTTGTTCGAGAGTTTCAAATATATGACTGGCTTCACTGGTATATACATAAGTATCATCATTAGCAGAAACCAATAAAGGAGCTAGAAAAGGTTGAGAACATGAGTTATCCAGAACACCGGATCTTGAATGATGATACAATTGCAACGATAAGTTTCTATCTGTTTCAGATATTTCAATGTTTGACGATTGACAGTGCAAAGGACGTGCATATCCACTCACGTCAACCATATCTGTGCCATCCCTTGTATTTTCAGAAGGAAAAGATTCATTGTTTATAGCATCTGAAAATAGGACCCTGCAACATTCATAATCAGATATCAACATATGTTCAGCTTTATCTGAAGCCCTAGCCATATTTTCGACAGCAGAGGCACTAAATCCAACAGAAGCTTGATGTGAAACATTCTCTACTTCCTGGGATCCAATTGCTTGAAACTGTGACAACTCCTGATGACCTAATTCTAGTGAAGAAATATTTGGTATTTCGTACAAATTATACTGGTTATCCCCAGTTGCAGAAGTTTTGCAATCCTGTGAGAAATTTTGGTCAGGGGGTTTCACATAGCAACCCAATTCACAGAGCATTTCGGGAATCAAAAAAGTGACGTCATCCAAAGAAGTATGATATTGCTCCGGGCAACGTGGTGTTGAGATTGGTTCCTCTTTTAGAAAAGCATCTTCAGCAAATTGGCATTCCTCTTTTGTGCGTGTAACCGCATTGGAGCAAGCAACCATAGCTGAATTTTGACTGACTTCAGATATGTCCTCTGTTTCTGTCCCTTTAAGACTGCTATCATCTATACTGCTCTGCAGCCTTGAAGATGAAAGCATAGGTAGGCTGGATTGCACTGCATGATGCAGGGGTTGATACTGTTCAAGTAAACCCGATGCCAAGTAAGAATCCAATTTCTTCTTCACAGAACTGTTCCAGTGGTTCTTTATAGCATTGTCTGTCCTGTTGACAATCAAATATACATCATTCTGATGGGTATCTCAGCAGTGTAGAAGATAAATTCAAAACAATGAAGCTCTGAAAAGGAGAGTGCACTCAAGCAAGTCATACATCAATTAACATGAAGAACCTCATAAGGAATTACAAGTAATGTGCGAGTAAAAGAACAATACTTCATAACACAGAAATGCTCTTTATAAAAGATAAATACTGAAAATCCGAGCATCTATGTTGCACAGAATTTGAACTTACCTGCCAGGCAAGAACTTTGTTAGCTCTGCCCATCTGTTTCCATATATTTGATGAGCACGAATAAGCGCCAACTCCTCTTCCTGTGTCCATGCCTCCTTGTTTATGGCAGGATTTAGATGATTGTGCCACCTGATTTAATAAAAAGTTAAAGTTTATGTAAAAAAATTTTACAGAAAAAGAACCAGAAGGACCATGCATGACAAAGTCGGCGGAAACATGGACAGCACAACTCAATAAATATGTATTGACATCAATAGTCCACAGTTAACTTCAGGAAGTGAAAATATTAAAGGTGTCACATCAGAGAATTTCTGATCATACCTTTCCCTACATTGCTTACCGATACGTCCAGGTAAGTGTTGTGCTATGGTGGACCACTTCTTAGGTCCATACTTCTTCACCGATTCAACAATTATTTCATCTTCCTATATACGGTTTCCAAAATAACTCATCAGGTCATAAAAGAAAAGTGGGTAATCAAGTGAAAACATGTATATAAAGAGATAATTAATACAAGAGAGAATTACTGTCTTTGACAGACAACCTCTTTGGACCAGGGACCTTTAACAAGTTCTGGATTCAAAACCTTCTGCCACCTATGTAGACATTGTACATCTGTCCGATCCTTGAAGCATTCCGCTACATACAACCAAATTTGAGATTAGGCAACTGGCTTATAGGACATCATAAAAGTGAAACAATGTGAAGATCATTAAATAGCCCTTGATTGGAAAAGAAAGCAAGCGTCAATGCAAACAATCATAAGCAAGTATGGTTTTGATGAATATTGATCATCAAGATTAAAATATCCTAAGTTCCTAACAATTGCATGTAGTATTTGGCTACTCATGAGAATCGAACCAAAAACCTAATGATTGCATGTAACAGACAAGACGCATGAATTTTTTGTCTCCTTTGCTCTTCATATCCCTCCAAGCTCCATGCACAATATCATAAAGTAAAATTTAATAATATGAACTAGTAATCCATTCTATCTATTCTATCTAAGACTAAAACAATATGTCAAATATTATCTTTAAATTTATAGCTCCCTAATTCCTAGTTTTGCAATATCATGAACCCACAGTTGTTCTCTGTTCATATTAGGTAAAGAGGCAATTAGCTGAAGTACCTAAACAGGTTGGTTAGCCAACATATTGAATTGGTTAACAAATATTACCAATGTGAAAGTCCCAAATGTACGAATGATTACGAAGGAAGAGAAGTGTTCCAGGTGTTGGCAGCAATAATTGTAAAGAGAAAAAATGTATATTTTCATCATTACCTATTTTCTTCCAGTTCTTGCCTTTGAAACTTTGGACTGCTTTCCGCAAGATTTCATCCTAATCAAATAAGACGTCCATCATACAGACTAAGATATAAGGAAGAAATGGAATTGAGATTGATACTTCAAATTTGAACAATGAAAAGCAATAACATACACTTCCACTTCAGTGTGAATAACTAATTATGGTGTACTAAGTGAAGAAGGTTAAGCTCTTCATAGAGATGGAAGGAATGATAAATATATAAAGCAAACCTAAATTGATTGAAGAAATTTTGTTTGTAGGAAAAAAGTTTTAAAGGACCAAAATGATTATATGTTCTTCTGCATCTCAATAAAATAGTAGGTTACCTCTTCAGCTGTCCATTGGCCTTTTGTGGAACGCCTTGTAGGGCCACTTGTCCTCCGGCTAGAAGTTGTTCGATCATATGTACAAATTTGGATAAGTAATATGGCTTTGATACTCTCAGTCAAAGCAAAATTAAATACAAGGAGAATTGATAAGTAGATGAACATGAGATCCAACTAGAAGAAGGTAGATGATTTTTCAATAGAAATTACCTATGCAGAGCTCGAATATTCTGACCACTGTCACCAGGCACATCTAAAGGAGTACAAAGCGCTGGATCACCTTCCATAGTTCCTCGACTGGCAAGTAAAGCTGCATAGCCCAAATCCAACTCTACTGCAACTCTCTACCGAATATTTCCTCCAAATCATTCTACTCTTCCTAAGAAGAGGCAGAAGTTACTTCTCATTCGACAATCAGATGAACTGCAGAAACGAAACATATATCGATGGAAATCATCAGACTCAATTCCTGAGGCGGAGTAACTGAAGTCAACAAAACGCTACTGAAAGATCAAACAAAAGATAGAAAAAAATCATTATATTCGGAATCCGTCGTCTCGAACCATTACAATCGAAGATCTCTGGAGTTCAAATTTTAAAGATGAGCAAAGAACAACCAGAGGCCCTCGCTTCTAGGTTTCAAGAACGCATTTCCGGCAAGGTAAATAATCAACCTAACTCGAAAGAAGTTACTCTTAGAAAATCAAAATCGGAAGCAATCAAATCGTTAAAGCTCCGACACACACGAATTGGAGCTAAACTCAAAATTAAACTAATAACGTACTCCAGAAATCCACTTTCAAACGAATTTATAGATGAAATACCAACTATAATCAGAATCACCATTGAATCAAACGAAACGAAAGAAAGAAAAACGCATGGCGTCGATTGGAAGAAGGCCTGATTAAACAGATCGAACTTACAAATTCAGTAGAAATAGAACGCTTATAAAAACAACTTCGCCTACTTCACTGGCGAAAAAGCGAAATGCAGATGAGCAGACGAAGATGTTAAAAACCTGGACATTGCAATCAATCAATACCTCGAACGCAGGCAGATCCAAGAGAGAAGAATCAAGCGAGCGAGCGAGAGAGAGAGGGGGGGAAAAGATGAGCGAGATCAGAGTGAAGCCATATTCAAATACGAAGAGGGCGGACTGAGAGATTCAAACCCTATGGTTAAAGTCAATCAAGTTTTTGAAATGCTGGACCGTAGTCGATTTAACGCCTATGAGACTAGCGGCCATTTTTGTACCTTAAATTCAACCGGTTCTTTTCGAAAAGTTCAAGTTCAACGGGCATTTCAATTTTCAATTATTATTTCTTTTTCATTTTTCAAATTACAAATATATCTCTTCTCTAATTTTGTCCCAATTTCCAAAAAATTAATTATAAAATTACGATTATTTTTTTATAATTATGTGTTACTAGTAATATTAACTAAATGATGACATATTTTCAAAAAAAAAAAAACTAAATGATGACGTGAAAAGAAGGTATAAGTATTAATTACAGTATGATCCAAAAGTCCATAGTTTGAAAGTATATATACTTTACAAAAAATAGGAATCTTCATCATCTCGTATCGTTGAATTAAAAAAAAAAGACAGAAAAATCTAAGTGGGAAGTTAGAAAAATTAAAATGATATTGCTAACGTATAATGTTTCTTGAAATTAAGAAATATTTATAGCTTAAAATTCACACTTTTTTATTTGGTTACCCACTTCTTTCTGATATTTGTTTACAAAATTATGTCAAATTAATCCTATGCCTAATAGATATTATTTCCTTTAATAATATCAACAAGTGCTACCTAAAAATTATAATCAAAAGTCTATAGATATAATAAAATTTTTAAATGAGTATAAAAAATAAAAGAAATAACAAAAAATTTTGAGACAAAATTCATAATGTAACCTTAATTAAAAAAAACTATAGAATAATTCTATATCATAGATTTTATTGCAAAATATATATATATATATATATATATATATTTCTTCTTTTTTAAAGAAATTTCATTGCAATAAAACCATAATTGAAAGTAGATTTTTTTTAGTTCAAGGAAATTTGTTATTACATAAAATTAAGGTAAAATGCTATCTTTATTCTTTATTTTCGGACACATATATTTTAGTTTATATACTTACAAATGTCCAAATTAAATCCATATACTTTCAAATGTCCAAATTAATCTCTATGTTTTACTAAAAGCATAGAAAAAGGGAGTCCCTTTGTTTTTTTAGACAGGTTCCATTAGGTCCAAATTAAAAGTTTGAAAAATATGACATTCCGCCCCCTTCTTTTTTTAATGGACTAGAGGCCGTTTTTTAAATTTATTACAAGTATAAACGGCCTCATTTCATAATTTAATTTTCTGTTTTTCACTTTTTAAAAATTATAATTGATTTCTCATCAAATTTTTATGTCTCGCGACATTTAAATTACTAGCCAATTTTCAAAAGAAGAGGCCAGTTTTAAAAAATTATTATCATCTTTAATTTTCAAAATTCTACTTCGAATTTGATAGCATTTAAAAAAAAAAAAAATATATATATATATATATATAACTAACCGAAGCTGAAAGAATAATTTTCAAAAGACCTTGACCAAAAATTAAAACTACAATCCGACCATTATAATTAATTATGATTTTCTTTCCCTTGCACTCCTTTATTTAACTTTTTTCTTTTTCAATTGACAGGCTTTTGCCGAAAAATGTCTTCCAAATTTGAAAAGGAAGATTCACATACACCTTTGAATATGGTTCACTTTGAACACGGCAGCAATTCAAATACAAATAATACATCTCAGATCAAAATTTAGAAATTTTTATAAATAAATCTGTAGAATTTAAAATACATTTATAAATAATTAACCATCCCAACTCAATTATGTTCTTTCACTGCTATCACACTACACACTACCACTCCAATTCGGCAGTCCCTATTGACTCTATTTCGTTTTTCACACGCAAAGATTTCCATTATTTTGAGAAACTTGTGAAGTGGGGAAAGAACAAGAAGGATTGAAGAGGCTTGGTTAACTTTTTAGGTTCAAATAATATAGGAAAAAATATTCTAAAACGTAAAAATAGATAAACTAAACTAAACTAAACTTGAGGCTGATAAGTAAAAGACCAGTAGAACCAAACGGCAGGGTGCTTCCTCTCCAAAAATCTCTTTTAACGCATCCAGCAAAATTGCAGCACAACTGCATAGGACACAGAATTCTCCGAGTTTATTCAGGTGATCTCGATCATTGTCATGCCTTCAGGCAGCTCACACCCTTTGAGCCTTATTAGGGCGACCTCGATCGTTGTCATGCCCTCTTGACCGCGCATGCTTTCCACCTCTATGGAATTTACCACCCCTATAGAAATAGGAAGCAGAACAAACAATGAATATTCAATATTATGCAATAACCCAAGTGAACAATGAATATTCAATAGGAATTTCAACAACAATTCAGAGAACTATTCTTCATTTATAATGCAAACCTTCCACGGTTGCCGCCCTTGAAATCACGGTAACGCTTTTCTTGGCTGCTGCGGAGTAGCCTCCAATACTCCTTCTCAGCCTCACCTGAGATCAAAGAAGTATATCCGATATTGAGATGGATACCATTCACACAAGAAATACGGAACAAATTTACTAACCCAAAAGTCCCATTGAAGATAATGGAAATTACAACATTACAAGCCTCCATGCCTCCAAATTCAGTTTTATCACATTAGAAATGCTCGAACGAATATGGGAAAGAAACCAGAAAATGACCATAACCACACTGAACGATTGAAATTATTTTATCCGCATTGTTGTTTTCATGTTTAATAATTTAAAAGCAAAAGAACTAAACTGTTGATTCTCGGCAGATTATGAGACAATAAAAACAGAACACATCCAAAGTAAAAACGGAGTTGAGTTGATAAACTTTGGGTCGGATCCAAGTTTATTAACCGAGAGAACAGAGATAAATTCTACCCTGTGCAGTATGTTTACTTCATTAAAAAAACACGTTCAAGATTAACGAGATAGAAAGAAAGCATTGACATCAACTGTAGCTAATACTTTATTCATTGTTCAAAGAACAGTGAAATTCATATGGTACCTGACACTGGTTCTAAAGCGGCTATACAATTTTTCACTACCAGTCCCCCTTGTTCAGCAAGTACGGCAGCCGCACGAGCTTTCTGGGCAGCTTCAGGATCATCAAACCTGATATAACCCGACTCTTCTCCAATCTTAAAATCAATGTACTTCACAAACCCAACAAACGAAGAGAGGGGGAAAATGGAAAACATAAGAGGCGTCAGAATGGATAGCCTTTAATAAAATCCAAAGGAACTTATTCTTAGTTATTTAAGTAGCAGCATAAAAGAACTGAAAATAGAAAATTGATGCCATCATCCAAAGGAAAATCAGAGTCCAAACGGTCTTTGGATGTCCAGTCAAGAAAAATAGGTAAAGTTGTTATTACAAAGAAAAATAGAAGAAAAGAGAAAACATCCATTCATGGAACAAGATCCCTTTTACAGTTCTAAACCTGCATACTAAGGTTTGAATTTACCGGTAGCACAAATGAAAAAGAATAAGAATGATGTAAGCAGACTTAGGTCCCCCCATGCCCAATAAAAAGCACAAACAGGGAAGGGAAGATAAACTAGTAGATAAAGTAGAGAGCAAATTTCAATTAAACGTTGTGAAAATTTCTAATAGGCACAGCAATTCTAGAAGGAAGACCTTAGAGATACCTTGACGGATCCAAACTTCTGAAAGATAACCTTCAAATCCTCACGAGAAACAACATTCTTGTTGTTTATGGATGCACCAGCTGTAGGTTTTTCCCCAGCCTCTTCATGTTCATTAGACTGCTCTCCCAATTCAGGTTTTTCTTCATTGCCTGAATCGTTATTCTTATCAACTTCTTCATTTTTCTCAGAACTCTTAGAGATTTCGCCATCCTTACTCACATTTGCTTCAGCTGTTTGCTCAGTTTTCTCAGAGTCATTCTTAGAAGAGTCTAATCCCTCATCTACCTTGCATTCAGTAATATCAGTGGCTACATTATGAGATCCATTTTCTTCATCAGAAGTTCCAGATGACACACTTTTCAATGTAAAGGCAACAATCAATCCTTTCGGGTAACTGTAATCATCATGAGTACGATTAAGATGTGTGAAACAGAAGAAAAGTCATAGGCTAACAATACCAGCTATACAAGTCTAATTTATACTTACTATGGTTCCGAGGAAGTATTATTCTTATGATTTGAATTTGAGGTTGAGCGTGAACTTTCAAACTTCTCAGCCTCTTTTGCTCTCTCCTCGTCAAAATCCTTCCTGAAATAGAAATAGTCTTTACAAACATAATAGGGAACGGGATAATGAATAATTTAGGATATTACTATTTTACCGGCAATGGGCTTTCAAAAAATGTCAGAATGAAAAGTTACTTATTGTATTCCAACAATGTCCTTACTTTGGTTTCAATTCTAACTTGGCACCGGCATAAAGCAAACTTTCCTTCAAAGCTTTTTCTGCATCTTCTTCGCTAGAAAACTCAACCAATGCAGTTCCACAGAAAACCCGTTTATCTGCAACATGACGGGGCAGCCTCACACTGTTAACCTGAAATTCAGTGGGAAGTTCTAATATTTAACAATAGCAGTGATAAATATACATATCCTGCAAAATGTCGAGGTAAAAAACCCAATTTAGACTTACAGATTAAGATTTCAGTATCTAGTGTATTATGCACAACAAGATTAAAAAAAAACCAGCTTAAAGTCTGAAATCAAAGAAATAAGGAGGAACCACAATTTCACATTTCATAATCTAAAATTTTCACAATTGTTCAGAAGACGAAGCTACTACAAAATTTTCACAATTGTTCACAATTATTCAGAAGACAAAGCTACTACAAAATGATTCAAAAGTGATTACACCGATAAGCTAGCTAAAACCAATGACATTCTGAAGCTAATGATGAAACAACAACATAACATGTAATATGATACCAACAAATCACCACGAATACAATATAGAAATTAACATCAGTGATGAATAAAAAATCTACCTTTGCAACTTGACCAAAGAAAGCTTCCACATCTTCAAGCTTGACGTTGTATTCAAATGGCGATGCAGCTATGGTTCTAACATCCAATTGTTCTATTAACTCCTCGGGTTTTGAGAGTTCAGTAGTTCTACCAATCTTCTTCCCTGAACCATTCACAATACCAAAATCTATATAATGATAAACTAAAAAGTCCATAACAACCCGTAAATTGGAATCAGATACAACAGCTAATTACATAGCAGGAGCTAATCCGAGCAATGGACCACTGTTGATATTCTCATCAGCATTTTTGCCATTTTCATGAATTCGAGGATTCAATATCATCAATATAAGCAATTATGTTAAATGACAAATTACAGCATTTATACGCGAAAATCCTAACCATCTTCAGAAACTTTGATAGTTGGAGAGCTTCTCAGAGTTTCAGCGACGGCCTTTACAGTATCTTCTGAAATATCGTCTGGGCCCACATCCCCCAATTTAAGATGGTTTCTCATCCGAGTAAACGAACATATTAAAGACAAATTAACCACTGTAATTGCACAGTTAAGATCAACGAAAGAACTTCGTAGGAATGCCCAACAAATAACAATAATCCAAATTAAACTTTCAAACAACCAAAACGGAAACGCGAATTGCAAAGAGGCAATGCTTAATGAGGCCGTGAATTAAACAGAAACAAATATGAAAAACGCAGAAACACATATCATCAAAAGGTGAAGGATACTTCCATCAGGGCTTTCATTGACAGTAGTTTTAAGAAAACCGTCTCTCGGAAGATTACTGTCGCTGAAATAGAACTCGACCTGCAGAAGAAACATCGAACCGATGAATGTTAAAAAAAAAATAAATAAAAAAAGTACAAAAGCACATAGAACTAGGAAGAAGGAGGAATTTTGAACACATTTGACCTGACGAAGCACTTTCTTCGCGGTTTCTTGATCGAGAGAAGAGGTGTCCATGATTGGAAGAAGTTTGAGACGGAGGAAAATCGCGGGCGGGAAGATGCAGAGAGTAGGGTTTCGTTTCCACTCTGAGTTTGGTTATTGTATTTAAAGCTCTAATAATTGATTTTTTGAGCGGTTCGGTTTTTCCACGATTCGGACTTCGGAGTCACGTGCCGTAGAATTAGGCACGATTCAAAACACGAATTTAATTTAGACTTGGGAGTTGGAACTTATTGGGTAATTTCATTTTCTATTTTGTTATTTTTAGGATATCATGTGATAAATATGAGGAAAGACATTAAAACTAAAGCTATAATTAATATTTGTAGGTTAAGGAACACTCATTTATTCTCTAACTTTATTTTGTAACCATTTAATTATTTATATTTTTAAATTGTTAATAATTTAGGAGTTAAATTGTTATAAAATAAAATATTGATACTAATTTAATCTCAACATTTTAATATATAACAATTTTTTTTTTCAAAAAGGGAGATGACAAAAGCTTAAGAACTAAAAGAAAAACGAAGACGAGCAAATGATAGAAATTGAAAAGAACGACATCATAAACTTAAAGACCCAAGGGAAATGAGGAACCTAAATGCAAAAACGTAATTAACACATGAGTTGGCTTCACAATAGATATGTATAAAATCAACAAAAGTGGGAGTATATGACACAAATAGTATTATAACTTTTTTTTTCAGGAGAATTTGAAACTGTTATATATATATTTTTAAAAAGATATTATAGGCTACATTAAAAAAATTATAATTTATGCAAACACCAATTATGTTATTATTTTTTTCTAATACCAATTATGTTATTTTAGTGTAATACAATTTGACAACTAATTGTCTCGTCTTTACCATGATTAAACAACTATATTTATTCCTTCGAATGGTAGTTTATATATCATTATGGATACATTGTTTTTCTTTTTATTTTTTACATTTATTGAGAAATTTCATAGGAAATTTTGAAAGCCAAAGAATTGAGAACGATTTACAATATCAAGATATATGTTTTTTTTTTTTGACTTCATCAAGATATACGTTGTTAATAAGTTGCATTATTCGATTATCCATATAAATTATGATTAATATAAGATGAGGAATGAAACTTTTGGAATTCTGTAATTCTTTTATACCACATACATAAAAGAGAAAGAGTAGATGTAATTGACTGATGAGTTATGTTCTTTTTTTTAACCTCATACAATGAAAAGGAGGAATTATCAATTAAGTCAATGAATCCAGGGATCTTCACGCATCTAATTTTACGATGTCCACATTTATATGGCACATTTCGCTATATGATTTGCATGGAGTTTTGCTTCCTTTCTGTGTGGTGGAAAGATGTCTTAAGCTTGGTTGTTTATGAATATGAAAGTCATGCTCATATGACTCGTTATTATTTCACAAATATTATACATTTGTTATAACCAGTCTTCGTGTCACGCACGTGATATTTCCAATTTATTTACTTATATATTAAATTTAATGGAAACTTATCAATTTATATTGAATAATTAATTTTTTTTAAGAATTAACTTAATGAATTCTAACCATACATATATATTTTTAGAACAAAAATAACAACAAAATTAATTACAAAATATATATTTTTAATCATTTCTATATATAAGAGGAGATGACAAAGTTTTGTTTATTATCCATTATAATTAGGACAATTATTAATTAATTTGATCTACTTTAAAAATAAAAATTAATTTACGTATTTTTAATTTGAAATAAAATATCAACATTTTATTAAACTTTAAGCCTTTGTAAACGTGATAAGATAATTTAATTAATTAAAAATAAAATTTAAAAATTTAAAAGCGTACGTAAAATTTCAAAATAATATAATAATTTTAAGATTAATTATAAAACCATGTTAAGAATAATAGAAAAAAGATACCTCTCTTTAATGTTTTAGATGGCCTGAACAATAGTTACTATGAATTTTTTTTTCTTTTTTTTTTCACCTCAAGACACATTTTTTGTTTAATGTATATAAGAAATAAGGGATTATTTATATTTAGAAATTAAAGAAGAAAATAAGAGAAAGAGGTGGAAGATAGTTGAGAGAGAAAAATTGTGGTAACAGAAGAAAAAGGAAGAAAACAAAAAAACAAAAAGCGCATTTTAAAAAATAACCAAAAATATCAGATATAATTATATAATGTTTTTTATTTTAGCATATACAATAAAAAACCTGGAAAGATGAACCTTCAAAATTAAACAAACACAATTCAATTTTTTTTTCTTAAACAAACAAAAGAACTTTATTCAATTCAAATTAAAGATTAGACAGACAAATATTCAAATTCAAAATTGAACTAACCTAACGTACCTAATAATTAACATTACATTATTTCAAATCAAACTAAAAATTAGTAGTTAATTTGACTATTATATTTTATGGCTAGAAACACAATAATAACATTTTTAAGTTATTAGAAAAATAATTAAGAACGTTTTAATGGTCAAGTAAAAAAGGGTTAGATTCTAAAAATTAGTAATGGATATAATTTGAATTTTATATTTATACACCAAAATAATAATAATAATAATAATAATAATAATAATAATGGTATAAAAAATAAAACTAATTATATAAACAATAAAATAATTTTAATTTTATATTTAAAAATAATAATTAAGAACATCTAAACAACATTGAGAATAATTCAAATAATTAGGGGAGGAAGAGGAAAATTCAGAGTGTTGATTGATCAAAATAGATACCAATGATTATAGTAATTACAATTTATGAAGCAAGGAATGAGGACAACCAGTTTCCCCACCTGAAGATACCGACAAAATTTTGAATCACATTACAAAGAGAGATGACGGTTCTCTAAGTCTTTCATCTCTCCATTATGAATCACAGACAAAATATTGTTTATTGTCAAATTTCGTAATAGTTAGAAGAGAAGAAGAACATTACCTTTTTCAGGTTCAAATCTAGGACGGAGAGTGATGACAGTGAAAGAAGCCGATCGGCGTAGTCTTTACCAGAGAGAGTGAGAATGACCGATGATGATCACATGAGAAGCTTGAGAAATATATAAAAACTGAATTGCTATTATGCTCCTTGTGTCGTAGGAATGCAAAAAGTTTTTTTTAGGAGTAATTATATTTTACATGAAATTGGAACTAAAAAGGTTTATTGATTGCCTTTTCTTATCAATTTAATTTTAATTTGAAATGAGTTTAGACTTTTGGGTTTTAAAAACAAATGAGTGTGAATTTCAAGCGTTTTAAAAAAAATCCAATGTACTCCATCAATAGAATGTGAGAGATTTAAGGAGTAATTGATCAACATTAAAAGGTATATTGCTGTATTATAATTAAATAATGTACCTGAAAGGGAAGGCGAGAGATTTTAGGATTAATTATTTTAATTTTATATTTGGTAACGAAATGATAAATTAGATATTAGACGAGAGAGTGAATGACATAATCGTCAAAAAAATGTTTCTTCCACATCTGTACTTTTAATATATTATAGATATATAAATATAGATATAGATATAAATATAGATATAGATATTGATTATTGTATAATTAAGATGAAAGAGATTAGATTTAGTATTGTAGCCATTTATTTAATTTTCACTATGGATTCAAATTGTAGTCAAGAACCTCAAAGGATGGAGGATTTCCAAACTTAATGTTCACCCAAGTAATTTAGGATTTGTATGATCAAGAATCACTTAACGATGATTTAGCATTTGTATAATCACTTTTAGATATAGTTTAATCGAAAAAGTTAGTGACCAAAATAACTTTTAAGAAAATGTAACCAAATACTTGTGTATTTTAATAAATAATTTTTTTATAAAAATATGTTTGAAGAGAAAATAAACATTTGTTTCTAGAGTGATTAAATTAGAAGGTATTTCGAACTCAAATGGTAATTCAAAAGTAAAACCAAAATTTTGGCTAACCTTTGTAAATTTTGGAGGAAGAATTATAAACTCCTCTCTTAAATTTCTATTAGCTCACTAAGTAGGCATGTAAGTTTATCTTTTAACAAATTTTAACATTCACCGAAGACAAGGATATAATTAAAAAATATTAATACATAAAGGATTCAATTCAAACCTTTTAAACATTATAGACTAAATTATATTAAAAAAACAATCCAATTTTGTATTTGCCTCAAAAAGAAAAGAAAAAAAAAGGAGAAAAAAACGAAGGTCCAGCCCACTTGAATGATAAAGGGCCATGACCAGCCCAATGCATGGCCCAGCTCAACCAATATTGCTGACGCTAATGTCCTTGGCAACAAGCCCAACCCAGGAGTATGAAAATGTTGTGCATTATTTTCTCTTTTATCAAAAATCTTTTTTTAGTATCTATCAAAAATCAATTGGT
Organism: Momordica charantia; assembly: GCF_013281855.1. Taxonomy (NCBI): domain Eukaryota; kingdom Viridiplantae; phylum Streptophyta; class Magnoliopsida; order Cucurbitales; family Cucurbitaceae; genus Momordica; species Momordica charantia. Next base: position 2,509,468 of record NW_028275166.1, read on the forward strand.
AGCTTACATTTGTAATAAATTATATATATTACAACTTTTACTTGGTAGGTTTCTTGTTGCATTAGGGTGATTGGTCCCTTCACATTATTGTAAGGTTTTGATAATTGCATATATTTACAACGTTTAGATCTTTGAATAATATTCTCGATATTTGAATTATAATTTTATGTAGAATTTTCTCCCATTAACTAAATAATGACGTGAAATACTTATTTGACAAAATTTTACTAATTTGACCGGACATTTATAGACAAATGATACGAAGAAGTGGATATTAAATGAAATTAAAGTGTACACAAAATATCATTTTGAAAATCAATGTATCGAATCCCTTTCTACTAGTTTCTTTAATTTTTTTTTTCCCCTAAAAAATCCCTTCGTACTACATTGAAGAAACAAGATGTCACTTTTATGGAGCTCATCTACCACATTCATAAGTAATTTATTATGAATTTCTATCACCCCTCATTAAGGATGTTTGATAATTTTCATAAATAAAACAAATGCATATTAAAAAACTTTTAAAAGTAAAAAAACATATGATTTTTTTTTCTTTCAAATTCAACAAATATAGAATTGTGGATTCCACCTTCAATTTCAACTAAGGTATGAATAGAATAAAAAGGTGCAAGTTAACCTTTTGACATCTTGCTTATTGACAGGTAACATCTATTTCTATCCAAACATCAACTATAAATTTCGATTTTTTTTTATGAAACACACATTTATACTAATTCCAACTTTAAAAGACAATAGATGATAACAGCTTCTGAAAAAGCTCAATTTCTTCTTTTTTTTTTTTAATTTGTTGAACTTAATTTGGAAAATTTGAGATAATGAGGTCTCAATTGCCAGCTAAAAGAGACGGTTGGCAGATTGTCAAAAATTAAAGGCTCAAACTTTTCGTTAAATTGGATTTGATGGAAACCGATTTGACAAAGTATATTACCCGAATCCAATTCTCTGCTGGAAAAAGAAAAAGATAATTTTTTATTTTTTTTTTCCCAGTCACTGTTTTAGGACAGCTGAATCCTTTCCATCTCTCTGCTCCATTGGTCACCAATCAATCAAGGCTTTATTTGGCCCAAAAAAAGCAAAACCCCCAACACGAAAAGAGGAAAAAAAAAAAAATTAAAATTAAAAGCTTTTATCTTATATTTCAGATTGAGTTTCAATTTAATTCATACTGTCTTAAAAGTTTCGCGTGAGTCCTCCCATCGTTTCAACTTAATTTTAATTTGATTCTTTTAGTTTTAAAAATTTCACCTACTTCTTTTAGCTTATACCTATTTAGCCTACGGGATTCTAATAGTTTCGATTTGGTTTATAGAGTTTTAGTAAAACTTCACAAATTCAAATTGGTCCAAATTTGATCATTTTTTCTATTTTTTACTTAGATTTAAACCCAGCCAAATTAGAAAATACAAGTTCACTACAATGTAATTAAAAAAAATGTCATGTATTTAATTACAACAGTGATGATTCATGAGATTTAATTCAACCGTAAATCAACTTTTTAAAATCAGGAAGACCAAATTGATACTTTTGAAATCATAGAGATCACATGAAAATCAAAGGTTTACTCTACCGTATCGTAGGGACTAAATTGAAACTTTTAAATTTACCGGTGGTTAAATTACCATTTTGGTCACTTCACTTACAACTTTGGTTCATTTGGCTGTATTTTCAACTTTCATTTTTTTAGTCTCTCCACTATCAAAATGTTTGTTTTGGTCATTGTAATTTTAAAAAGTGACCACGTTGGACAATTAATTTTATTTTTAGTATAATTTTTTCAATCAAAATGTTAACATGACACTACATTTTATATATTTTTGGAAATGTAACCTTGATGATATATTAAACCGTTTCTATTATGTAAAGAATTTGTATTAAAATTTTATAAACATGGACCAAAATTGTAACCGTTTTAAAATATAGACAAATATTTTTAAAATATAGATACTAAAATGAACAAATGTGAAAGTAGAATCAGCAAAATACAATTCAAAATGGACCAAAATTTTAATTTAACCAGGAGAATAGAGAGAAAAAAAGTTACGGAAAAAAGTAACCCAAACTAAAAAGATCACAAAAACATGAAGCCAAAGTGACAATACACTCGTATATTTTTTAAAATGTAACCTTTAACTTTATATTAAACCGTTTCTATTGTGAATAGAATTTGTATTAAAATTTTACAAACATAAATTAAAATTGTCATTTTTTAAAATATACGGATATTTAAAATATATAGATTAAAATAAATCAAAATTTTAATTTGAAAAAGTTACTGAAGAAAGTAACCAAAACTAAAAAAGGTCCCAAAAAGGGTGAAGCCGAAGTGAAGGGTTCCCGTTGCCTCCCCCACAGTAGGGGGTCCTTTCTGATCTTCTTCCCCACTTGCGCCAATTATGCACATGTCCTACCAAAGCCCATTGGCAATCAAAAAGGAAAAAAATATAGCTATGAGTGAGAGTGAGCCATGTTTGTTAATGCAAAATCTACCTGAAAATCCCAAGATTTGGTTAAAAACAGAGCCAATCAAGTGGGTAAAATCATGCTGGCCTTTTAACAAACACATGGCATGCAAGAGTGTAACTTTTTTCCATCCCAGAAAAGAAAGATCACACCCACAAAAATCTTGGAGAATAGACATAAAGGGAGGAGAATTTTCGGAAAGCTTATGCGAAATTTGAGAGAGAGAGAGAGAGAGAGAGAGAGAGAGAGAGAGAGAGAGAGAGAGAGAGAGAGAGAGAGTGGCCGTCCGAATCGGCATTTGGAGATTTAGCAACTTTTAGTAATGGGATGAAGAAGAAGCAGAAGAAGCAGAAGAAAAAGGGAAAAACAAAAGCAACAAATAATAACCATAACAAGAGATCCTTGTTTAAATGGGCCTCGGAATCTTTCGCACGTGCGGCGGGGAAGGAGAATTAAGCGGTCCCTGCCATGGAGGAACAGCACACGAAACAGAGAGCGTTCGGGTTTGGGATTGGGACGGGAAGTTATTTTTATTTTTATTTTTATAATTTTATTTTATCGTGCGAACCAGCTGGATTCCTTTCAAATGCGCAGCCCCCAACAGCAAGAATATACCTAGTATTTTTGTTTTCTCCACGAATTTAGGTTGTTAGTATTAGCACATAATTTCATAAACCTTGAAAAATTCGATACGAAATATAAAGTTTTTTTTTTTCAAAGGGAAATATAAAGTTTCTAAAGCATAAACAGCACTATTGAAGTTTTAGAAACTCAAATTTTTTTAGAGCAAGAGATCGCTATACTTCCTGAAGGATGGTTCCCTCTAATCTCTTAATAGGAATTTTTGCTTCAATTTTCAAAGTCGAAAAATCTGATTGAAGTTGCTAATCTCGAGCTCTATAGTGAAATATATGTCGTTGCATGTACTAGAGTATGACGTATGAGTACCTCATCTACACATCTTTTAAAATTGACGGGATTCAATACTAGCATTAAATAATTATTTATAATAAAAAAAATTATATCGTGAATATAGAGAAGTAGAGTTGTACTTAGCTTACATCTCTACAAGTGCCAATTACCACCGAGCTTAACTCATGTTGCTTGAGTGATACTTGAAATCATATCATAGTTTAATGAACACATCATCTAATACTGTCTCAAAAGTCGATGGTTCAATCATCTACCTCATTATTACTGAATTAATCAAATTAAAAAAGTATATGAATATAGACATTTAAAATATACATTTTGTAGCTTCTCTCGGGAAAACTACCAACCACAATGTGGCGACCGTCTCAAATAATTTCTCATATAATAATTGACACATACGTTAATATATAGGAGTTTATACGTCTTAATCTCGTGCAGACCACCATTAAAAATGTATGACAATTACGAAAGAAATACAAAAACAGTTTTCTTTTTTCTTCTTCTAAATAATCACCTATCACTTTTTCAACGAGGATCAACATAGAAATAGCTAGATCATCACTCATCATCACCAGATTAATTAGACCTAAGTATTTTTCTTTATATTAATATTTCTGTTGACTGATATTTGATCTTTAAAAACCACCCACGAGAACAGTTAGATGTAGCCTTCAAAGTTGAAACCATTAAATTATGGTGACAGACAATATTCGGGAGGGGGAATAATCACATATGATTAGATTAAACCCTATTCATAGATTTTGGACTGTCTGATGTGAATATTTGTGTGTTGACTAATAACTATCACCGCTTGATGTTGACTTCCATCCCACCGCCCACTGCCCCATTAAAAGTTTTTTTTTTTGCCAATATTTTCATGTACTAATCAAACCGTTAGGATATAATTAATATACACTGGTCCACACCAGATTCATAACTTCAAAAGTTCTACCTCCCTATTAAATAAATTGAGTGTTACTGGATGGTCCTAATTAATTGGTCTCTCATTCACCTTGTGGATCATATGCCACTTAGGACCACACCCTAATCAACACCCTTTTAATTAAAAATTATTTGATTTTTCTCTTTCTTTTGACAAAAAAAATTATAAATTTAGTCTTGGTTCTATGGTCAATGTTGTTATTGTAGCGATGAAGATGACTAATTAGTCCATGTATTACCATGATCGAGGATTCAAATCCGCACTAAAAATAAAAATGTAAATTACATTTAATAACTATTTTATTTTTAGTTTTCCAATTTTACAATTTATGCTGGGTTACTCACAATTTTTTGTTTTCGCCTTAAAGTATATATTTGAATTCTTAACCAAATTAAAAAACAAAAACTATTTTTTGAAAATACTTTTTTTTAGTTTTCAAATTTTAGTTTAGATTTTGAAAATAGTTTGTTCAAAAATCATATCAAAAAAACATAAGTGAAATAAGTGTTTATAAGTTTACTTTTACAAATTGAAAATAGAAAACAAAAAGTAAAATGGTTATGAAATGATCCTAAACGATATAATTATAGTATTGGACAAATAATAGCCCATAAGGGCAGCACAGTTGGCAAGAACTTGAAGTTTCTTGATCATACTGGCTTAGAGGCTTCAAGTTCGAACATTTACCAAAAAATTCTTGATATGGTCTGGATCTTAAGGCTGGTGCAAATGCCCTGGAGTATAGTAGAGCAGAATTACGACACCCGTACTAGAAAAAGAAAAGTATTGGACAACCAATAATTTAAATAAATGGTAAGAACAATGGTGGGTAAAAAGATTTAAATATGTTTCATCCAAAAAAAGAAGTTATGATTACAAAAAAGAAGGTACAAATGGATGAGCATTGGTCATTTAAGTCCTACCAATGGAGTAAATGTATATTTACTATCTAACGAATTACTACCACAAACTTTTTGTCCAAATTTCAACCCCATTTTACCTCTATCTCAAGTCTTTTTCAGGAGGAAAAATTGTTGGAGAGAAGAAAAGAAGGTTTTAGAAGAGATCAAAGAAGAAGTACAAAGTTATCCTTTTTCTCTTTGTATGATAGAGCAAGGCATAAAAATTAGCAAGGATAAGGTTTAAAAGTACTTTGCTAACATGCAAGTAAAAAGGAGAAATACATGATGTGAATGCTATTGAAAGGACAATAAGAAAGAAACGATACGTCACAGTCAAATAAATTTAAAATGTATTGATCGAGACAATACAAATCAAATTTATCGATATGCAATCGAACAATAACATGGAAGCCATTAAAATTTAGCATAAATATTATATATTTCGAATCTTTTTCTCTAGTGTCAAGCAAGAAGAAAACAAAAATGAGATAAGAGAGAGAAAAATATCCTAGCCATCTTCAAATTCTACGTACCCGAGTCCTTAAAGGTAAAGTTTCTCACCTTTTAATTTTTTTTAGTACAACATGCATATGTGAGGGATCGAACTCACAACTTCTTGGTTGCTATATGTCAAATTATCGTCGAGCTATATGCTCGTTTTGTCTCTTACTATTTAAATTCTAAGTGAAAAAGGAAAAAAATGATATGATTTGTTCTATTATTGTTAATGTTCAAAAGTTTGTCCGAAAGAAGTAAAGAAACTAGAAGTACCGAAGAAATTATGGTAGAAAATATTGAACATTAAAAGATCACAAATGTCAGACGAATAAAGGTACATTTTATCGACCCAACGAAAGAAAAGAAGAGGGAAGATGAAAATAATTGAAGGGAAAAAAAGTAGGGTTAGGTTTTGGTGGGGGAAGAAAGGACAGTCATAGGCAGTAAAAAAGGCCCTAAATGGGTTATGTGGAACTGGTGATTTGGGATCTAACGGGCCATAAATTCAATTTTTCTTCATTCGAAATTGATATACCTCATTAGTCTTTTACCTCTACGTCGAGATACTCGTATCCGTCCTAAGATTTGTATATAAAAAAAAAATACTAGACTTCATGATAAGTGATATTACACGGGTCCATATGTCCCTTGCGAATGGACTGTGCCTATAAGAAACAAATTAAATTTGCAAGTTTATTTTAATTATTTTAATTTTTAAACTTATTTATTTTAATCTCTAAATTTTAAAATATTTTTGTTTAGTTCATAAAATTTTAGAAAGTAACTATTTTAAGGTATGTAATTATTTTGTTATCTAATATTCATCTCTGCCCACCAGTGATGCCTTAAATTATAAAACCCATGGCCTCTACATACGCGAAGTCATATGGTATCTATTTGTAAAAAACAAAATAAGATTTAAGACAAAAGCTATTATTTGTTAATTTAAAAAAGATTTAGAGACTAATTATAATAGACATTTTGAAAATTTGTATATAGAATAAGTTAGAGAGTAGTTCAAAGACTAAAATAGATATTTCGAAAATTACCGGAATGAATAATGTTGATGAAAGTTTACCGCCACTGTTTGATAACATTCCATTTTGATTTATTTTTTAAAATTTAGCCTTGAAAAATTCTACTTCATGTATATGTTTACTTGTTATATATATATATTTTAAATAGTTTTTAAAATCTAAGATAAATTTTAAAAACTAAGAAAAATAAGTGGTTTTTTTCTTTTGTTTTAAAAGTTGGTTAAAAATTCAGTAGAAAAATTAAAAAAAAAAAAGTGAGAAACCAAGCATAACTTTCAAAAATAGAAAACAACAACGGAAATGCGGAAACGATTAGAGATAATATCTTGGATGAGCTATCTTGGAAACTTATCTTCACAATTGTCCAATGTTTATAAATTTTACGGTCTTAGATTTTTGGATTTAAAATTTTTTCCAAATACCAAATTTGCCCTTATTTAGGACATTTATATTTATTATAATTAGTCTTTTATTTAAATGCAAAAGATTAATATTCCAAATTTGATTTTCTAAACATTAAATTATTGTGGGACCTAAATAATTATATATATATATGGAGATATAAACTATATCCAACTACCTTTACATTTATATGGAAATATAAACTATGTCCGACTATAAACTTAACAACATAGACTTCACAATGGTGATATAAACTATAGCCATTATAACATACACTTATATGGAGATATAACATATATCTGGCTATAAAGTATATACGACTATATCCCTCTACAATTAACCAACAAAGCAAATAACCTACAAACCTTCCGGCTGGCGACTAGACAATGGTCGGGATAGACGGAAGGCTCAAATGGTCGACGGGCGGCCGGCGACAATAAAGAAATCTCGGGATAAACGAACGGAAACAATGGACGGACGGTTGGAGACGAAGGAAAAGCTAGACGGAATGTAACCTCTAAAATAACAAATTCTGGATTTTAAAAATTAATTAATATTGTGGTGTAGATACAAAAGGATATATTAGTAAATTTGGTGATGGGTACTATCGGGATTGTTTCACAACAGAAGTGTAAATTTTATACCTTTTTATGTAATTATAGTCTCTAAATAGCCTAATGTACTAATCCCAGACGATTATCATAAATGTGTGCGCAAATGAAATTTTAACCCCAAAAAACAAAGAATAAAACTCTTCCATTTCGTTTTTTTTTTCTGGAAAATTCTATCATTTTTTTAAATACGTTAAATCATCGATTTTACCCAAACGCTTTAACTGATGTACTGTTGTGGTAAATTTGACCACGTATAGATATCTCAACACTTGCCTTCATTGTAAGCTTGAACATTTACCAAGAGATCCAAGAAGTGAAAATTAATATTTAATTGAAGCTTTGATACTATCTTAAACGAGTTAAATTATGAATGAACAAAAAAACTTAAGTTATGGATTAAAATAAATTCGACAATGCATAGATGTATTTCAAAACTTTTCCATAATTAATTTCCCTTTTTGTTGATGTTTCTCTCTCTATAAATAGAGAAATATGTAGGAAAAAAAAGTGTTGTGTCGTTGTCGATGAAGCCTCGAGATAATAGATTTTGAATAGGCAGCAGCAGAAGCTAGCTTATGCCCTGCCCTCATCATTCCATCAAATATTATGCGGTCGGAATAAACCCCACCACATGCACTCCCAACAATCTTTAAAACCCTAAACCGACCCCCACCCCACCTCCCTTTTCACTTTATTTAAAGATGCCCGACTTACAATTATTTAACAATCTACTCGTCCTCTTCGAATTGATGAAATTTTTTTTAGAAGATATATGCCTTAATCTAGTTGTACTGCTCATATTGGTTCCAACTTGTTGATAAAGAATCAAAAGAGATTACTTGATAGAACATGCAATAGAGTCAGTCTGTCGATTGGTGCAAGCAAGTGTAGCGAATCACATACGCAAGCCCCTACCTGCCAGCGTACGAATAGATAGGACGGACGAAGCGCGAAGGAGAATGGATGTCTGAGCTGTTGAAAGAGTCGATCTTGAAAATCGAAGTACTGATGGAAATACTGGGGGTTCGAATCCCTCTCCATATTCAAGCTTTTGGGTTCATAGGTGGTGTAATCATGTTTTTGAAATCTTGTATTCGTGAGAGGAGTAGTCCATGTATTATATACTTTTGTTAAGTCTCTTATCTTTTCAACGTGGTATCCTTAACATGTTCTTCAAAATTGTAACTCTTTTTGTTTCATCGATACTGAACATTTTGGATCCTGATATATATCATATTCATAGACTTCTATCCTTAAACTAATTGGCAATGCAAAAAGTATAGTTATAAATCCTCATCTTTTCATCGTGGATCTTTAAATAATAATATGCTGATGGTTGTCAAATATTACATAAATAGCAACTTGAAGAAAAAATGATGAACAATGACAAAAGGTATAATCTATATCATTAAGCGAGTAATATAATTGTTAGTTAAAAAAGTAGGAAGTTTGAACCTTTCACCGTTGTTATTCAACTCAAAAAAAAAAAAAAAAAATTTATACCCCAAAACACATTTGCTAAATGTATTTTTAATTTTAAGTTGGGTACCATATGGGAATCGCAGAAGAATGAAGATGATGCAGAAAATAAGGAATATGATTTGAATGGATCCTCATTGGGATTATGAATAAATCAAAAGTTAAATTTTAATTATTCCTCCAAATCTTCCTGGATTTTAGTTGACATGCGCTAAAAAATTTGCCTGTCTCCTTAATGTGAGTCCCAATATTCAAATTCTTTTTTTTTTCCTTCCCTTCTTTTTTCTAGAGTGGAAACTATTGAATGAATTAAGGTCACATCTACTTATTCGCAATCATAATGAAAAATAATATTCCATTGATATTGTTTATCAAAAATTTTCTAGAATCGTACTAAAACTGTCTGAAATCGGATATATGACAATTACTAATATACATCTTTCTCTTTTTTAGTTAATTACAAATATATTATTGTGCTAATCTTTTTTAAATTACACAATAATAAATTTTAATTTAATTTATGACTATATTATTGATGGTAAATATTTTTTATTATAACAATTTATCTGATATTAATATATAATGAATAATTAAAATAAAATTACATCAAATCAAATATTTTTTTATGAGATCAACCAAACTTTACATATTATTCAGTTTTATTATTCAAATATTTAAAAGTAATCTATTTAAAAAATTTATTGATATTAATTAGTATTAATTTATCATATTATATAATAAAATTACATAAACTAATAAAAATTGGAGTATAAATGGAGAAGAAATTATAAAAGTATAAAAAAACTAATTAAATTTTATATTAAAGGATAAAAGTGATACATTAATTATAATAAATATGTGGAGTGCATGGAATAAGGGATGTGGATGAAATTGATGATAGGAGTCTAATTGGATTACACATTTTTATTGTAATGAGATTATAAAGTTTGAAATGGGTCCCACCATTTGATTACAGTAAATAGTATCAAAGAGAATCAAAATTTTCATTAGGATTGATTGATAAGTAAACGAACCTAAGTGTAAAACCAAGATTGATGAACTTAAAAAGCAGCATAATTGAATGGAAAAATGTAAAATTTTTAAAATATTAGTAATTAATCCAAAGCAAAATTATCCCTTAAAATAAAAAATAAAAATAAAATGAGTACGCATCGTTTTATTTAGCTATTAATTTATTTGAGTTGAAATGATGGTAAGAGGGGGAGGAATCAAACCATTAATATTTAAATAAAATTCATTTTATTCCAAAATTCATTTTAATTTTAATGTTCTTATTATGACCTTTCTTTAATAACTATTTAGGAAATGCGATGTTTAATTCAAAATTTTAATAAATATAAGTTTATAAAGCATATTCCTTAAAAAGAGGAAAAAAAAAAACAAAACAAAAATTATGATGCCTGGGGTTAGAAATTAAAAAGGAAGACGAGAGAGAATAATCAAGTTATGGTTGGTTTGATTAATGGATGTCAAACCAAAATAATAAAGATAATTGAGAAATGGAGAGGAAAGTGACTGAATTGTTTGGGTATTTTGTTTGTACCCCAAATTGTGAACTGAATCGAAGCAAATGAGTGACAGGATCTAGCATAAAAAACACCTTCAAAATCTTCGCCCTTTTCCCTTTATTTTGTCCTTAATATATGCTTCATATCTACGGCCACTTACTTAGAAAGAACCCAACTCAAAAAATATATTTTACGGTTAAATTTTATCATTGAAAAATACTGACACTCAAAATTCAACCGCTGTTGTCAAAACTTTAGTGATGGCTGTAAAAAATGAGTATTAGAAAATAAACATCTACGTATTGGAATTAGTTCCTTTGTATATATGGTGTAAGCAATAGTTATGGTAGTCCAAATGTACTACTTGGATTTGAAAAGAAATCATTTTGACCATGAAATCCCCTTAGAAGCTTCCCAAATATAGGGTCCTTTTGGTAATATCAGAAATTTCGGAAATAACCAAAAACGGACATATAATTAATTGCAGAATGCTTAGAAACCAGAACAGGTCCTTAATTACCATTTCCAATTTCCCAAAATCATTTCAAACTCAAACTCTCCTCACATATTTTCCATCACATTTGGTCTTAATTTTCTCCCCCATCTTCTCTCTTTCCTTCCTTTTCTACTTCGAGCTCGGATCAAATGGTAGTTTTAGTCAAAGAGAACGAGTGAAAAATCGTAGAAAGCATCACCCAATTTGAATTAAAGAAAGAACATCCCAACAAGAAGGGAAAAAAACTTACATTTACTCCCAAAAAATCCTATATAAAAATATAGGATAAGTAAAAGAAAATGAAGAACAGAATCATAAGTTCTCAACTAGACAATAATTGTCTCCAACAAAATACATAATTAAAGAAATGTGATTTTTTTTCAATCTTTCTCTTCAACATCTAACGGTTATTCGAGTGTCAGTCACATTATTCCGATCCATCACCCAAAACCAATCGCAAAGCTCTTAATTTTCTATCTTTCCTTTTTTTGCCTCCTCTCTTTCCATTTTTGTGCCCAAATAACATCAGAAAAATCTCATTCTATAACAAATAGCATTTCCAAACATCCCCTTTCTCTCTCCTACTTCTCTCTCTCTAACCACAGAAAAAAAAATTGTTCAAAGTAGCTGCTGCCGTTTACGAGGAACCAAACAATTGGAATAAATTAGCCACGTCTTCTGTTTCTCCTCCTTCCCGAGGGCGAGCATGGTAATTTCTTTCCTTCTATTTTTGTCTTTATTTTTTTTTTCTGCAACCCTCTCTTTTTCTTTAGCCTTTTTTTCTTTTTTCCTTTCTTGAAGAATCAGAGAAGCACTGAATCCCAGCTCCCTTATTCACGAGGAAGAAGGGCGATTTTTTGTTTTCTTGATAATCCGCGTTTCAAATGGAGTTGTGGATTATTTTTGCCTCCTCGCTGATGGAGTTATGTGGACGGTGGAGATTGCGGCGTGGGAGTGCAGAGCTTGGCCTCCGCTCTCCAACACCGTTCGATGTCCTCGGCGATCCTCTTGGCGTCCATTGACGCGCCGAGTAATCCACGCTTCGTGAATCCCACTGCGTATAGCCCATTCTCTCCTTTCCACCCATTTGGAAACGGTCTCCTCGGCAGTCCATCTGCTTTCCCAAACATTTCTCCCTCCTAAACAAAATCAAAATTTTAATTCCATCCCCTATTCTTCAAATTATACTTAGTATTACATTAATTTTCCAATTTAAAATGTTTGAAATGGCCTACTTCGGAATGTATCCATCTTCTTTCCCAAATTTAAAAAATAAAAAGTTCTTTAAAATATTTTAATTTAGGTAGGATCATTAGTTTCTAATGCCAACTTGAACACATATGAATAATCTCCATTCTCATATCCGTTATTCAACTTAAAAAAAAGTAACTACATTTAATGGCAAAAACTACCTATAAAATTAAAATTCAAAATATAAAGATATAATTGAAAATTTATGAAGTTGAAAACTAATTAGGAGTTTAACAACTGAATGTGAAGTTCAAATATTTATCCCTAGTATTATTGAATTAAAAAAAAAAAGAAATAACTAAAATTATATATATATTTTTTAAATATTGGTAGTGTGTTGTCAAACTTTAGATAACTTCAAAAAGTTCTTTTTCAAACTTTCAATAAGCCTAAAATACATTTTAGAACAAACGTAGAACTAATTTTCGAATGAGTTTTCACTTAAAATAACTTTCTTCTGAAAAGACATACCAACCCTAACACTAAGGGGTCTAGTGGGAATCCAAGATTCGAAGATGTTGGGTATCTGCATTCCAAAAAAAAAAAAAAAAATGCCCCTAAAGGTGTTTTGAGAATAAGCCAAAATCATATTTGTCATTTAAAATCATTTCTCTTTCTATTGATCAATATTTGACAAATCAAAATCAATCATATTTAAATATATTTTTTCAAAATCACTAATTCTACCGTCCCACCTTAAATTTATAGTTAAACCAATGTAGGAGTATAAGATCAATAATAATATAATTGAAACTAAATAATGATTTAAAGAAATAGGAAAAAGTGATGGGGAGTGGAGGTGGGGGGAGGAAGGTAAAAAGGCTCACCTTTAGCCAAGAGGGCACATTGCTTCTATACCCAGTAGCCAATATAATGGAATCAAAATTTTCCAATCTCCCATCAACAAACTCCACAGCGTGGCGCCTCAGCCGCTTGATGCTAGGACGTATCTACAAACATCAACGGTCCAGAAAAATAGAAATTAAAAAAAAAAGAAAAAGAAAAAAAGAGTGGAGTATTAGAGTAGTGGTGGAGTGAGTGAGTGAGTACCTTGATGTGACCAGTTTTGATCTTGGCGAGGGTTCCAACGTCGAGGACGGGGGTCTTGCCGGAGAAGTTCTTGAGGCGAAGTGGGCCCATAATGGGCCGGTCCAGCCCAAATCTGGAAGTGTCACCGAGCATCAGCCTCGACACCATTAGCAGCAGCCTATCCACAACTCCAATGGGGAACCACTTGAGCAACCACATGGACAGCCCGAAAGTTGATTTTCCCAGCATCTCCCGTGGCAGTACGTGCACCTTCAAGTTTCAAACACACCCCCAAATTTCAACACCTTTTTCCCAATTTCCCCCCACTTTTTTTAATTCCCACACAAAAAAAAAGAGGAATAATAAAGCTTTAATCATCATCATCATGGTGTCCACTTCTTTTTGTTGTTTTAAGGTTTAATCCGCTTCCGGACACAAGGCTTGGCTCCCGGAGGCTGTTTTGTTTGTGTGTCACGCACCAAACCAAACAGAAAAAACACACACCCACCTTGGACTTGGATTTGGATTTGGATTTGGATTTGAGAGATTAATGATTATGACAATTTATATGAGATCCTACGTTTTTGCGCATGCTCGGGAATCCCAAGAAAGTGAAAGATCATCCCCTTCCTTCCTTCCTTCCTTCATTCCTCTTACTTTTTTAAAAGAAATTGATTTCCATAATTAGATTTTCCCGTAACTCCTAATTCTACCCTTTTTTGAAAATGAACAGTGTAATCCAATTTGAATAGAAATTGTTGGAAAAAGGAAAAAAAAAAAAAAAAGAGAGAGAGAGAGAGAAATTAAGATTTGATTTGCTTACTGTGTCTCTGACGACGAGAGAAGGGGTGGCAGTGTGGTCACAGAGATCCAAGCAGACCTCCATGCCCGAATTCCCACAACCAACCACCAAAACTTTCTTCCCTCGAAACTCCTCGCCGCTTTTGTAAAAACTGGTGTGCTTTATGGGCCCACCGAAATCCTCCATTCCCTCGAACTCCGGCAGCACCGCCTCCGCATTCTCGCCGGTGGCGGCGATCACCCACCGGCACACATACTCCGTCGCCGCCTCTCCCACGCGCTTGCTCCTCACGCGCCAGAACCCGAGCGTCCCATCGTACTCCGCCTCCTCCACCGTCTCCTCGAACCGCGGCCGTATCTCGAACCGCTGCGCGTAATCCTCCAAATACCTCACGAATTGCTGCTTCGACGGGTACGTCGGAAAGCCTGCCGGAAAGCCCATGAACGGCAGCTCGCAGAATTGCTTCGGTAGGTGCAGCCGTAGCCGATCGTAGGTCTTCAGCTGCCACAAAGACGCTATACAGTTGGATCTCTCCAGTAAAACGCTGGGTACCCCTCTTTGTTTCAGACACGCTGCCGCCGCCAGCCCCGACGGCCCCGCCCCCACTATCACCGGCCCCGGAACCCACACCCGCCGCACGCCGCCGCTCATTTTCTCTCTGAAAAACGGATCATTCGATTGCTTCCCTTCTATCTCCCTCAGATAAGAACAAGAACCCATCCCCAATCCCAATCCCAATCCCAAACAAAAAAAAAGAATTTGCAAAATTCGAAAAAATTAAAATCCGAATTGAATGATCAAAAACTCTGAGGATATAGTTGTGGGTGAATCTGGTGATCGGTTTTCTCCTTGAATCTCGGAGTGGATTAAGAGAGACTTATCCGTTTAGAAGAATGAGTAATTTCGCATTTTTATTTTCCTTTTTTTTTTTTCGAATCTCTGTGTTGTTTCAATGGAGGGTTAAGCGGAGAGGTGAGCAACAAGTACGGGGCTAAATCAGCATTCAACACAGAGAGAGAAAGAGGGGGAAGAGAGAGAGAGAGAGAGAGAGAGTATGAGAGAGAGAGATGGCGATATGTCTATATATATATTCCTTTTGTTCACAGAAGAATTTAATTAATTTATTTATACCATAGGAGAGAGACCAAGGTAAAAGAAAAAAAAAGAGTAATGCAAATTACAAATGTGGGCCTCTCAATTTATGTGCATTTATTTATATAACTGATATTAACCAACAACAACTTCAATACCACAACCCATGATTTATTTATTTTTGGATTTCAAGAAGAAGAAGGTGGATAATTTATATTCGGCATTAACGAACGGGGTAATTATTCTCTGAAAAATATGTTTTTAATTTATACGACAAAAAATCCAAAACGTAATCTTTTTTTTTTCTTTTTTATTTGTGATTTTGGATAAGTAAAATCTGGTGGGATTACATCATCCAATTCTTCTCTCTTGTTAGTTATTCGAGATGATTTCATTATATTACATAACTTGCCCTTTAACTTCTCAAATAACCAACTTTTTTTTTTCTTGGAGTTTTCTTTTTTGGGGATGTTCTCACATAACTTACTTGGCCCTCGAGGAATCCTTTAATTCTGATTTCCATGGCTTTAGTGGTTAGAGAGTGAAAAAAAGAAGGTATTTTTTATTCGAGTCTTTGTTGAAGTGGAGCATGATTGAAATTTCATAAGCAAAATAGTTAGATTTTAAAAGTTAGAGAGGAAAACTAAATTCAAATTTACGGGATCAAATTTCAAAATAATACTTTTATTTAGTTTAAATGTACATGAGATGAGATTAGAATTTGAACCTGCTATTTTTATCTAGATTTATTTTATCTATTATAAAAATCAATAAATTAAATTATCGATTTGATAACAGTTTGTTTATAAGTCAATGTAAGTTTATTTACTAACTTTTTCTTATATACTATTTTTCGGTATTTTTTAAGAATATTTTTCAAAATCCTAACCATCCAAATGTTTATTTATTCAAATTCAGCTCATATTTCAAGAATATTGTGAGACAAAGTAAGTATTTAAGGATATTCCACTACCTTTCTAACTCGCAAATAAAATATCAGGTCAAATTTATAAAGCTAAGCTAGAAATAATTACCATTAATAATCCATACCAACAGTTTCAAATTCATGATCCAATCATAATCTACAATGAAAGAAAAAAAAAACCATATATTTATATTTTAAAGAAATCACTTTTTTTAGGCAATATATATATATATATAAAAGCCCTCCAATTCCATTTTGCCTCCAAAATAGGTAACATGGAAACAAGGCAAAAGTTTGTTTTAATTAATTAATTTTTTATTTTTGAGGAGGAAAATATCAAATATATTTTATGATGGTCTCCCCGTACGTTGACCCTATTTAATTAATTACCTTTTAATTTCTCATCTTAGTGTATATATTTATATTTATTATTGGTGATTGACATGGTACGTTAAATTTGATGGAAAAAAAATCCGTACCAAAAGGCAAACACATCAATTATACCTCTACTTTTTAATGTACAATTCATTCAATTACGTAATTGTTCATAAAAGCTGTCGTTATTTTATTTATTCCTCTTTTAAATTTTACAATAATGTTTTAGAAAATAAAAGCTATTTATATAAAAATAGAAGCTAGTTGCAGGCCAAATTTTTTGAAAATATCAATACGGCGAGTTTCGTTTGAAATGAAATAAAGGCCATTTATTTTGATGACTTGGAAGAAACAAAGCCACCCTTAGTCGGGACAATGTAGGTGGTTTTATTAACTCTCTCTCAATTTTCAAAAAAAAAAAAAAAGAACTTTATTATTATTTTTTTGACACAAAAAAAAAACTTTATTCTCTACAGATGTCCATTTTTTTTCTCTCTCTAGCAAGTGTGACATAATTAATTACAACCCCATCCCCCATCATGAATAAGAAATTAAATAGGCTATGATTACAAGTACATCGTTGTGTATATATAGTCATAGGTTAAACATTACATATGAGACTTTGGATTGCCTATTTATATATACTTGAATTCAAATTTCAACATTACAAAATCATGCAAGTTTTGAATTGGGGTCTTTTTTTTGTTTGGTTTCTTTTTAAAGATTAAAACTATATTATATTATATATATATATAACTTTATTGGTAGAGAAGTGAGAATTAAGTATTTGTGTGATTGGATGATTAGTGTTTGGATTTGAATAAATTATTCTTGGTTAGCTAAATTAGTTTAGGAATGTAAAATTGGGTCTATTATAAAACTAAACTATTAAAAATATATCCAAATGGTATTTTTGCTGGTTTTTTATTTGAATAAGCTCATGACAAGGTAGCTAACCTTTGGCTTGTGGTTTTTGTATATTAATATGAACTACAAATTCCTTCTCAAGTTTATTGTGATATTTGGCTACACTATCAAGATTGTTTCGAAAATTACAGTAACATTTAGGATGTATTTGATCACTATCCGATGGTAAATTAAAAATTAATTTTAAGAAAATCAATTACATTTAAATTTTTGTTGTTCGATACCATTCAACCCATCATTACTTTCAATATCTAGTCGGAGAAAGACTCTTTATTTTCGAGTCTTGCAACAAAACCCCGAATTCGCGAGTCAAAATCTCTTTAGTTACGGTTTCCTAAAAATAACCGTGTGTGGAATATTCCACCATTTTGATCCACGAGTTTAATTTCAGTGTGAAGATGTTCAGTAAACTAAATCCAAAACTGGATCAGAACAAAAAAGCCGAAGACTTTTTCGCCAAACGAACCACTTTCTTCAACGATTCTAAAATCCTGCCGAGAGAATTGGCAACGGAAGAATTAGGGCTTTCCGGGCCGGGGGTTTGGGGGGCCTGGATCCGGTGCGGAGGGGCGTACCGTTGTAACGGTGGTCAGGCCACGTGTCTAATGGGAATTTTTGCAGAGAGGCCATAATATTCCAACAGTAATCGTACAGATAATTCATTAAAAAGGTTAGGGGTAGTTGAGGGAGAAGTGAAGGAATGAGTGGCACTTCTCTCATCCGTAGTCCTATCTTAGTAATGAATAGTCATTTTCCTCTTTTATTTTTCTTTTCTTTCCAATTTTCCAAGAATTTTCTCTTTTCCCTTTGATTCTTATCCAATTACAGACACATTATATAATGTCATAAACATAAAATAAATAAATAAAATCGAATATTTATTATAAATTTTGTTTGTACGTATGCTCAAAATCACTGATGTGATTTAGGAGGTTGAAATTTATGAATTAATGTATTATGTTGAAATTTCAAGGATCAAAAGATACTTAATTCAATCTCGTGTTTGGAGTTTGGAGTTGGGAGCTTGAGCTTCTGAAGTATTTGTTCGAATGGTGAAAAGAAATATATAGAAATTTGTTTTTTTTTTTTGTCGTTTATGAATTTATAAATCGTAAAAGTTAGTTGGTTTGTAAAATGTAGCTCTATAGAAACTCGTGCCTAAA
Source organism: Momordica charantia (assembly GCF_013281855.1). Lineage (NCBI taxonomy): Eukaryota > Viridiplantae > Streptophyta > Magnoliopsida > Cucurbitales > Cucurbitaceae > Momordica > Momordica charantia. Next base: position 2,528,346 of record NW_028275166.1, read on the forward strand.
CTAATGTCTATTGCCTAAATGTCATGTGCTGCCCTCCATGCACCGATGCTTCTAGACTGCTTCTCATAATTTTGATATTTTGTCATTATTAATTCAAAAATTCAAGGGACATTCAAACAAGTCTCTCATTTCAATGGTGAAAGACAATTTTGGAAGACAATTTCTAAATAAGATTTATGTTCTAAACTAAAGATACTATCATTGTGACCTTTTTTTTACAAATATTGAAGCAAGTTGTGCTACGGAAAGAGGTAGGGACAACGAAACGGTGCGTTTGGTAAAGGCTTCCATCATCAAAATCCAATAAGAGGACTCGACGGCTTAGGCTTTAGGTAGCCACAAATCATATGTGAATATTTTATCATAAATAAATCTCATTTATTTTCCTAGTAAAAATAATTACAATTTTAAATAAATATTCCTTTTTTCTTTTGTCTTATTTGATTAATTTTAGTAATTCTATATATCATACTAGAGATTTTTTTTTCTTTCTCCTTTTCGATACTCCTATCCATAATCACCTATGACTTCAACTTAGCTAGTCACCCTCACCATCTTTCACATCTCCCTTTGTCTTTTTTTGATAACTCATGTTTTGTTTTATTTTCAAATTTCATTATGTGAATATTTTGTCTCAAAAATAGAAGGACTTGAATTTCAAATATATTTGGCGTTTTTTTTGGTAAAAATTAAGATGATATTTAGCGACAATTTTGTTCTTTAGTTTTCAAACATTTTATTAAAAATAAAAAGAAATCTTAAAAATTTAGCTCAAATGATTGATGTACAATTCTAGACCATGTGACACATCAGCTCGAGTTTAAGGTGGGTGTCTTGTCAATGGAGTTGAACACAAATACACATATAAGCTTGCACGATATGGTGTTTGACCTCGTTAGATTTTGAGCCGAACTTAGTCCGATTTTGCATTCATCTTTTAGAAAAGTTGCATTGTTTTTTTTTTTCTTTTTTGCAGTTGTGTTGGGGAGGTATATTTCGATTCTTCAGATGATATGATAGGTCAATAGTTTGCTTTAGTGGTTACAACGGTGGCACTTTTTAAGAAGAGTGGACTTTGCCTTTTACAGAGAAGTTTTGGAAAGCATTGTCCTACCATTTCGTAGCTCCGTACCTGACGACTAGTGAATTTTTCGCTAGTGAATGACTAGATATCTTCTATTGACAGTATCTACATCCCCAATTTGATTATTGGTTGGGCTCCCATTTAGATAGCAGAGGAGATTTAATTGGCTCCTCTAAAATCATCTACTGAGGTCTGGATACACCTGTCCCTTTATATAGAATGGTCAAAGTTATCTGCTCTGATCTTATGGTCAAATTATCTTACCCTTAACAAAAACTAATAATACTTATAAAAGTAAAAGAAAGCAAGATTCTCAAAAGTAAAAAGAAAAATAAATAAAAACGGTATCAAACAAGTCTTAAATTTTGGCATGTTTCTATTTCTATACGATCATGTTAATGACAAAATATTAACGTAAACAATTTAATTAAAAGTTTTTTAAAACATTATGGTAGAAGTAGAATAATCGTTAACTCATGAGTTGCTGACGAAAAGGAGAAAACTTATCGTTTAGATTGATTCGAAGTTTGAACGACCCAAAAGATAAAACCAAAATAGGATCGTCTCTAATTCTATAATTTTGATATATATTTAAAAATAAAAGATATATATGGAGCTAGGTATTTTATAATTGACTAAAACTTGCCTTACATTTATGATCCTTGGCCTTTCACTTTGAGTTTTGAGTGTGTGTGGTGTAATTTAGTAGGGCCATGTTTTTGGTGATTGAGTTGGACACCTATTTATGTCCCATTTTCTGAAAGATGCTTCTCAAATTTTCTAAGCCACTATGGATTGCTCCCACTTTTATTTACATTTTTATAATATCACTCCATTTTTTCTAACCCCTAATTTTTATTTCAATCAGCCTAAATATTTGGTACACCAATATCTCCTCTCCAATTATCCTCTCCCTATAATAAATCAAAACTATTTACCTGAAAACTAATACCTAGTTCCTATTTATATTTATATTTTTTAATTTTTTTCATGATTGTAAAAATAGAAAAATCTTTCCAATCTTTCAAAACCCAGTATTTATATTAGGATAATTCAAACATATCTTTACTAAGATTATTAAAAGATATGTCACATCGCTTGATCATTTAAATATAGCATCAAAGACTCTTATGACATGACATTTATAAATAATATAAAACATTCTTTCATATTGGGAAGGGGCATATTAAAATATGGAAAGTCAAAATTATAAAAATACGAAATGAAAAAGAAAAAGGAAGTAATAATATATGAGAGGAATAAAATGTTATATAAAGTGAGGAATTAATAAATTTAAACAAAATATTAAAGGATTAAAAGGCTACCTCCAAATTAGAGGGAATAGGGTTATAGCCTTTATAGGGCAACAAGCTTGGGTCCAAAAAACCTTCAAAAATAAAAACACACAAAAAATAAAAAGTGTAGGCCAAATAAAAATTGATTTTAATTGATTTATTTTTCTTTAAATAAAGATCTTGGTCCTAAAGTTGTTACCTTATTTAGCAACATTTTCAGTCCCTCCCCACTGGGAACTAAGATTGTTACCTAAGCCTAATAGCCTAGGGCAAGAGAGAGGTTTTTTTTTTTTTTTTTTTAATTTTTTTAATTTTATTATTTTTTTTTTGTAGAAGGAGAAAAATATTGAGATGGGCCCCTGGTCGGAAAGCCCAAAACGAAAATGGGCTTTCCAGAGCACGCTTGTTTGATAGCCACTCGAGAATAGGGCCTACACATGTGGGCCTCCATGTGCCCCTTGGGAACCTTCAAGGCAGAGAACTATTTCAAAAGTATAATAATAATTCTATGTTTTAAAAATATTCTTAAAATTCTTGGAGTATTTTTTTTCCTTTCAAAATTATTTAGTTATTTATTTTTTGTATGGAGAGGATGCGTTCGTCATGGCTTACATTCTTTAGCTTTCCATCCTAGTGTGGCACTTCTATCCAAAAAAAGAAAAGGAGGGGAGAGGGATAATAATAAAATTAAAAAAATTAGAAATCATATTATAATAATTATATTTGCCTACTTTACCTAATAAACATAATTGATGTCGGATAACTTTATCTTACAGCATTTGGAGGGGGGAGGAGAAAAAAAACTTTATATTATATAAGCCCACACATATACAAATTTAATGATGATTATTTTCACCCTTGCTTTTTAAATGCTTTTGTTCACATTATTCCTCACGTAAATATTAATCTTAATTGGGTTTGGATTAAATATTTTTTAGGTCATATTACCACTAAGACCCAAGATCGGTTTTTGCACTTAAATGGTGATTTTTTTTTGGGTTTATTTTAGTAAAAAATTTGTGATTTTTATTGGGATTTCTTTGCACGCTTTTTCTTTGATTAAATGATGCTAGTACGATTAGTGGGGGCCATTAATATATTTAGGTGGTGGATTAATGATGATTAAGGATATGTGTGAGATCTTATTTATAAGGTTGGTTTAATTAAAAACTATATAATAAAATGGATTTGATATCAAAAGCCCAAACGAAAATAATAATAAAAAACAATATATTATCTCTAAAAGCTCATAAAAAATAAAAAATAAAAAAAAACTAGGGCAAGCTACCTGATCATCTCAATTGGTTCCACTTCTCAAACTTCTCATATATTTTTATAATGAAAATTGAGCAGCACCATTGTAAATAAAGAGAATGGTCCAATCATGATTATGGAAGATGGAGCTTTCAAGTTAACTATTAGTGATAGGTTTGCAACAAGTAATGGTAAGGGCAAAAGGGAGTTTCTAACATTCTTTTAGTATATTAATTATTAAAGAGATTCAATAAGTCAAAACCTACAATGCCCCCACTCTAATCTCTTTTATTATTTTTCTAATCTTTATTTGATCATTATAATGTTTATACATGTCAAAACAATATAAAGCATAATTCAACCGGTTAAATCATATTTTTCTAGACAAGAAAGCAATTAACACAAAAAAAAGTAATCCAAAAAGAGTTTTTGATATGATTTATGTGTGTTTGTACACCGTAAATTCACACCTTTAAATAAAGTGAGGTGAGAAAACTAAATTTCGAGAAGCATATTAAAGATTCGAAAAGACGAGAGACCTAACAAAGTTTTATAATACAAGTGACTATTGCTCTTATCACCACTCGATTTTGAAATAAAACTCAGGAATATTGACATGATATCAGAGTATCCCTTCATAATAAACAAATTTGATTTATCTAGAAAACACATTTTTAATTATTATCTTATTTTTAGAAAATTAAATTTATAAATTTGACATCCAAGGGAGATACGAGATAGATAAATGAATATTTAGAATTAAATGAGTGGAATGTTCATACAGTTGCATGATCAAATATATAATGCCGAACTAAACGACAAACCGCGTTGTGAGCCAATGGCCTTTAAGCATTTTGCTGCTTCGTTCATTGCCCAATAAATAGGTTAAAAAAAATTAAAAAGCATAAACTAGAGAGAGTGAGATTCTCTAAAAAAAATAAAAAATATGGAGCAAATAGTTTAGGAATTAGATCTAAACTCCTTTTTCACCCCTACTTATTTTATTTTATTTTATGTTTTTGTATATTTTGCTTTAATCTATTAACTTCACCTATAAAAATCTATAAGTAAATTTTCATATTGTATATATAAAATAAGTTTTGTCCTATCCATTTTAAGTTAGTCGTATGCATCGAGTATCAAATTTTAAATAGATTATCCTATCTAAAGTTTTGATTTGATATAATAAAAAAAATTTGTGATCAGAACACTATTTATAAAAAGTTTAGAATAAAGAAAAGTATTTGAAAGTACAAAGGAAAAATACGATAGGCCTAGAATTTAAATAGAGTTTCTTTACAATATTAAAAAATTTATCGAAAAGGAAAAATTGAATGTAGTATCATAACATGTCAAATAGAAAAGAGGTCAAATTACTAACATGTCTTGTCAATTTGATTCTTTATCTAATTTTAACATGTCCCGACCAGAAAATAATGTACGATAACAATCGTTAATTATTGGAACATGATTTAATAATTTTTAAAATGAAAACAACGGTTATTGATGTAATTATAGCATTAAATTGTGATAATCATTTGTAGTTCATGCATATTAGTAGAAATAATTAGAGGGATTAAGACTATAATTATCCAAGGAAAAATGAGGCTCTCGCGTGCACATGTTGTTGATTTTGAACCAAATGAGAACTCATATTGGTGGTTACTCAATCGGGTTGACAATTAAATTTTTATTGTGGGCATAATTATTATACTTTGATTTGACATTATTATCAATTAATAAATAAAGCAATTATGGAACTATCCTATTAGATATTGCTCTCTCTACTTTCTAAACATTTTTATAAGTATACTTTGAATATAATATACCATCAAGATGTACTATATTTGGATATAATATTAAACAAAATCAATGTGTCATTATGATTTAAAGTGGAGGCGTAAGTAAGCTCAAAAAAGAAAAAGAAAAAAGGTTAAGTAAATAAAACTTAACATCAAAGTTTACAACTCTTTGTGAAGTACTTTGTAAGTCTCAAATGTTTCATTTATGCGTGTGCTGAATGTACGATAGAATTGGAGGAAATATATGTGACTATTTTGTATTAAGATATGTTTTTTGAAAAAAATATATTAAAAGAAAAACGAATGAATTTTACTTTTTTATTTATTCATTTTTTTTCTTGTTGTATTTTGATGTAATTAATAGAAAAGACGTAACAATCTCATTTTTTCGCTTTCGATTCTAAAAGTTGTGTGAAAGGAAAAATGTCAAAAAGGTTCAAACTTTGAAAGTAATTAGACTTGATAATGAAGCAATATGGTATAATAGGGTTCTTTTAATCATATGAAAATGAAAGAGGGAGTTGAACTAGTTTTGGTGTTATTATAATATTCAATTACTTGTCCTTCTTTTGAAGCTTTGGAAAGTGCTTTTTTTTTTTTTTCTTTTCTCCTTTCTTTTCCCACAATAAAAATGGCCAAATTGAGTAGTAACAGTTCATGCTTTAAACAAAACACACACTAAGACATGATTAATTCTAAGACTTTGTTGTCTTTGTAGTTGACTTGAAAGTTTGGTGCTGATCATTTTAGCTTTGGTTGAATATTGAAATATTGTCCATTTGTAATAACATTAAAAATTGTGGAGCATTAATTTTACTCTCCACAGACGGTGCTAAAAGATAATAAACCTTTATAGATATTCCCAATTAAATTTCTTTCTAATAAAAATGTTATATTTATTTATCTAACATGAATATTTCTCGAAAGGATTTTTTTTTTCTTTTTTTCTTTTTTTTAAAATAAGCCTTTGAACTTTATACAACGTAACTAAAGAGTCGTTTAAAGCATGCATGGATTCAACCTCTTTAAGCCTTAGGTTAGTAAGTATGTCGATTTAAGTAGTAGAGAGTTTAAGAAGACTAGATTAAAAAAAACATATATTTAGAGTGCATGTTTAGAAGATTATTAAAATTTAGAAAGTGAGTTACTACTATTCAAGTTTTGCCGACCCAAACTTGGACTTGTAAATCTTCGTCCCAAATATGAGACAAGATTAGAAAGTTAAACCTACCATAAATCTAACGTTCCCTCCAAATACTTCTTAAAAGGACAACTGTATGCTCATCTCTTTCAATATTCAAGTTTCGGATTATGGTATGATATTATTTATTTTGTAGTGAATTAAAAAAAAAAACAGTGTTTGATGTTTTTCATTGCTTTAATTTCTTTGTTGTTCTCTCTCTCTAGGGTGTAGGGTTATTATAGAATCTAGAACAGTGAATTTTGTTTGGTTTTGTTTTGTGTTGAGGTTAGAATTCCGTCTGATGTTATTATATGGAAGGAAGCTTTTGAGGGTTCTTTCCCTCACTTTAATGATTGCAAACTTGCAATAAAATAAGTTCAAAAGAGAGCTTTTTGTAGGCCTTTTGAGCATTACTTTATATTCCCATCAAATATCATTATCTCCACACAAAACTGATGTGTCTATTTGATAAAGACCATCTTCAAATGTATGAGAAAGACAAAAACGATAAATTAAAAAATAAAACAACTTTCAATTTTATTTTTATTTATCCTATCTCAATTTTTAAACTTGGATAATAATTGTCGATATCAACACAATTCAATATATATGTTTTCAATTCAAACGTCACGTATTCGAATCTCCACCTTAATATGTTGAATTAAAAAAAGTTATAACAATTATTTGGGTTTAAGGACGTTTGATTTTAATCTTTAAAATTTACATTAAAATCCTTGTGGTCTTTTATTATTTATCTTTTCTATATCGTTTAGCAAAAATTTGAGATATAATATGCTTTTTTAATTTGTTCTTAGATGTTTATGTGAAGTCATGGACAAGAATACTAATGTTAGATATTAGGTTTTCAAAGTGGATTATAAATTTAAACTAATGAATGGAAATTTAGAATAAGACCCAAAATAATTTTTTATACAATATTTAAGAACTAAAGTAGAGCATATATAAAAGTTTATGAGCTAAATTAAGCTAAGATTGTAATTAATTAAAATGTTAACAACGTCTATTTTTAAATTTGATACCAAACTCAAAACATATGACTTAAATCACAAGTTCACATAATGCCAAATAAAAATTTTATTAATGACAATAAAAAAATAGCTAATGACCAAAATAGAATCGCTTTTTAAAATCTTGGGCCTAGAAAATCTCCAGAGAAAAATTAATAAATGTCCTTTTTTTTAATATTTTTGTAGAATCGCTTTATTATCTCCACTCTCACTAATATATGTAAAAATAAAAGTATGTATTAAAATACAATGTCTTTGGCCTTAGGCAACAACCTCCACTCCAACTCTCAGCCTTTTAATTTAACTAAAATTTTCAAAAGAGAGAGCTTCCCAAGCATTTTAATTTAAATTAGTGTATTATTCACTTAGCATAAAGTTTGATTAGACATTCGTGGGTATATATATTTATATACACACATATCTTTTCCATGTCTTAAAGTGCAATTTTACCATCCCTTTTGCCCATTCTTCTGTCAGAATTATCAAACTTGAAACTATATAATATACCATTATACAATAAAGTTTACATCATTAAATATATCATGAGAATCTCCCAAATTGATATATTTAAATATTTGTGTGATATATTCTATAGTTTCAACGATATTATTAATTATTTCCAATATGTGTGTATATGTGGGGGGGGGGGGGGGGGGGGGGAATCAATAAGCTTAGCATATTACTGGATCATTTTTTTAATGTTTTTTATTATTTTTTATTTTTTAGGTTCCATAGGGAATCTTTCTCCTTTGGAATTCTGCACACTGATTTGGCACTTCTTGATCTTCTTTTGAATTCTGTACACTGATTTCCATATGTATATATAAAAAAAAAAAATTTTAAAAGTCTAAATAGTTTTTTAATCTTTTAATTTTATTTTTAATCATCTTGCATGTATTAAATTTTTCTTTCAAATCTTTACTATCAAAACGTTACTTTTTTTTTACAAATGATTATGTGATATTAAAATATATTTTATTAATTGAATTGAAAAAGTATTATATATTTAAATTTGAAGTAAATAGATAACTTCAACTCATAAAAATTAACAGAGCTTATAATGATTTACTGGAGCTCAAATATACTATTACTATATAAAATAGACATATTAATTATTAAAAGTACTACCATGCCGAGAACTCACCTCCTCATTGAAAAAATATATTTAAAAAAAAAAATTAAAGATAACTTTAAAAAGAAATATGAAGAATATATTTTTAAAATGGTTAGGATTAGGAATCAAAATTTTATATTTAGCCTTGTTTTAAAAAAATAAAACTTTAGAAATGTGAATAAATTAGTAGGGTAGAAGAGGTTATATTAAATGAACTTAGCACCTTTTTTCCATGGCGATTCTTTGCTTCAATCCATTGAATTCAAAAAAAAAAAAAAGCCTAATAATGGGGTTCGTGATTTTCTTTCCGGGAAAATGATTCTCGGTACTTTCTTTTCCGGGAAAATTATTGGTGATACTTGCATCTTGCTTAAACCCAATCATGCATGCTCTTCAAAAAGTACCATTGAATTATAAAAGCAAATAAAAGTATATAGCTATATTCCCTAACAATTTTCTTTTACCAAAATTTGTTGAATTTAATAATTAATTCATGAGTGGGTGACAATTTAAAGAGGTAAGCAATTATTTTGGTTATTTATTAGGTAAATTATTTACCTCTTAATTACGAGTTCATAGTCATCCCATTTAAAAGTATGATTATCAATGTGAACCAATATCAGGAAATTATGAAAAATCATACGGTCAACACTGTTTAATTAGGGTTATGATCATAATTATATATATATATAGAGTTTTTAAAAATTAAGTACTCTTCTTTACTTCTATTTTGTGTTTTGTTCTATCGTTTGTTTAAAAAAAAATAATAAAAGAATAAAGGAGTGAAAAGTTAATTTATGTTCCGTGTCCTTGAGAACAATGAAACTTCTTAATTTACGACATGTTTGAAAATATTTATATTATTATTCTCTTACTTTTTATAATAAATGAAAATGCAATTGAGTTTGTTAATCCTATTTTGTTTCTTATTCTACACAATTGCTTTTGTTAATCCTATCTTGTTTCTTATTCTTTTTTTATTGAAAAAAATAGAAACATGTTGGATAGTCATTTCTTATTTCTCATTTTCTAAATTTTAAAATAAAATTTTTATGTTCTACATTGGTCTATTATGCATTTTAAGTCAATAATAATAAAATAATATTTTTATTTATGTTTTAGAAAAAACTAAATAAAAAAGAAAGGAAATAGAAAAAAAAAACTTGATTTTGTTGTTCCAAAATTCCATTGAAAACATTTCTAAAAAATTAAAAAAGAAACATAAACAATTACCAAACACTTATATTTCTTAAAAACTTGAAACAAGAAAAAAAGTGTTAATAAATAGATCCGTTTAAACTATCATAAGAAAAACTCTTACAAGAGTATATTATACCAACCCTAAAAGTTTTTCTTTTTAATAAAAAATAATACTTTTAAAAAAGATTTAGAATGTCGTACTAAAAATGAAGAAAAAAAAGGAAAAAAGTCTCTTAATTAATATTATACCTTAGAGAATTTCAATAAAATAAATAAAATATGAAAAAATATATATATATTCTCATTTGAAGTGGACGTACGAAGAAGCAAACAAGTTTGGTCTTTTGTAGTTAAACTTAATACTTAATTATGGAATTCAACATAATGGAAAACGAATAAGAAGCCAAATTATATATTTTAAAAAATAATCCCTTCTTTTTATTTTTAATTTATGGTAATTTTATTGACTTTTTCGAGCAATTAGTCCAATAAAACTCCATTAAAATGCTTAATTCGTTCACATCCCATTATTTAATCCCCTCTCTTTAGGTTCATTAACACTTTGGATGTCAAAAGTATTTCAATTTTAATACCCAATACAAATGATAAAGCTTTTGAAATAATAAAAAAAAAGTTTATATATAAAGCTTGTTCATTTCTAAAATATTTTTAATATTACAAAAAATAATATGACATACGTCAAATTACCACTCACTACTCTAAGTAGCTAGAGTGGGATAGAGTAAATTTAAAGAATTTTATTTATAATAATCATATTTTTATTATCAATAGTTTCTTTAACTAAAAACAAAAAGTGAAAACAAGAGAAACGAGACCATTAAATTATCTACCCATATTCTAATGCATCATACTCAAACTTCAATATGTGATTAATTTTTAAGAAAATCAGATTAAAAGTATAATGAACTAATTAATAAAAAGCAAAATTAACAAATGGAAGTTGATGAAACCCGATTACAATAAATAGTGTTTTTGGGTACAAATATATCTTTTTAGATTAGATCATACATAAATCTTAAATGCTTAATCACTATACAAATTCCATTAACAAGCTATATTATAAGCACATAACCAATGTCTATATTATAATCAAGTTTATTCAGCACTTCGAAATTAGAATTAACATATTAGCATCTGCATTAACCATTTTCTAGTTCATTTTTCTCAAGAAATATATATTAAAATTTGTCAAGTTTGAAAATTTGATGAATGTCTTGTTTGTTTTTTTCACGGGGAATCAAAATTTATCCCAACTTAGGAAGCATATCAATTTTGAACTTTCAATTTTATCAAATTCAACCTTTTAGGTTCGATGAATATTGTAATCTTTAACTCAGATATAAAAAAAGTATTCTCATATGTGTTCTTCTGACAGAGTTATTCAAATTGATCTAACTTAATTTTATATTGAACATAACGTAAAAAACTACAATACTTATCTAAATCATGAGAATCTAACTTCATGAAATTAATAGTTTAGAGTAAAAATAGTTACACACTACCAAGTTTAGTCGTAAATTTTGATTTTTTCCCCGTTTTTTCTAGAATACAACAATAAAAATACAACATAAGAATTCAGATTTGCGGCCTATAAAAAAGATTACTAATACTTTAACCAACTACCAACCGAAGACATGGACATGTGTCATTTTTTGGGAGTAGATTTAGTATTGCAACACAAACCGACCCACTAAACCATGTGCTTTGGCTTGTGACTCTCCATAGTCCATCCTCTGAGTACATGATTTTTGTGAAGTTGGAAGGAAATTGGGAAGTGGGGGAAGAGAGAGTATTATTATTTGTTTAATTAGTGGAACACACTATTCATTCCCACCAAAAAGATTTTGAGATACCAACAAAGGAGAGGGAGGGAAAAAAGTAGTTTTTAGATTCACCTGAAATAGTTCACATGTGAGATATATCACTATTATTATTTACACAACAAACAAAAGGAGGGCAAAGGGATCTATAGTGGGTTTGGGTAGCCCACCATTTAAGGATTTATTGGACCTGTGAGAGGGCAAAAAAAAAACCAAACTTTTCTCTCCTACATCTCTCAAAAAGGCCATACTTTGCCTGTGCTTTGCCTACCACCATTTCCATCCTTTAAAAAAAGAAAAAAGAACAAACAACATCGCTTTCGATCGGTAGATATATGCTTACCTTCTAACTAGTTAGTAAGAATCTTCGGTTCACCACTGTTATGTTTTTTGAGAAGTTGAAGAGAAGAGAGATTTTTTTCTTTCTTTTAAAAAAAAAATAGTTAATAGTTCAATTTTTTTGGTGGTGACCGGTGAGTAGGAATTTTCCTGATGACCAATTTGGAGGTACGTATCATTCATATGTATATACTCTTCTTTTTTCCTCTAGTTTTTTTTTTTTAACTGTTTTCTTTCCTATATAAAAGAGCTATCTCTCTCTTTCCACCTATGAGTAATTTTGCCTGACATACCGGTTAGTAAGATTTTATATTGACATTTTGATGTTGGGACGCATTCTTAATTTCTTAAAAAATTTTAATGAGATCCACCTATCTATTAAATGTAGTATTGAAATAGAATAATGAAAACACACATTAGAAAGTCCGCGTAGTGTAGGCAAGTAATATTGGCCTAAGTTTATATAACTTGGTTGACCTCTCCTTCATTTACTCTCTCCCTTTATGAATAAGTTTAGCTACTCTCTCCCTTTATGAATAAGTTTAGCTACATACCCATTAGTAGGAATTCCTACTACTTTTTTATGTAGTATATTATTATTTGCTTAAAAATTTTAGTAAGATCCATTTATCTATTAAATATAGTAGATATAGACTAATGAAAATACACATAAAAAAGTCAATGGATGTGTAGGCAAATTAGGGGCCTAAGTTTATATATAACTTGGCTGGCTTCCTTATACTCTTTAATTTGTACCATAAATGCTTTGGTTGAAAATGTATTGCTAATAATTTTGATGATTAATAGTTTTTGTGTAATGTCAACATTAGAACATAGCTCAACGGTTAAAGTATTTTACTCGTTTCCTTAAAGTCAGAGATTCAAACCTCTACTTCCATATTTGCTGTAAAAAAAATAGCTTTCGTGTAATTATTATATACTAAATTATGGCTTTAAAAAGAAAGGAAAAAAAATTTACTGTAAATAAAAAGAAATGTGGCTACTGAAAGTAAAAGACAATCAATTTTCCTAGATGTATATTAATTTTAGCCTCTTCTCCCAAATAGTTCTAAAATATTTTTTGAACAATCCAATCACCGGGTAATCCATGAAACTTGGATCCAGTTTGTGCAAAAGGCCCAAAAAAATCGAGGCCCATGATATTATTGGGCTTCTTTTCCCTGATTAAGCCCAGCTTAAATTTCGCAACGGAAAAACTACATAAATAGATGACCCAAATTTTTAGATATTGTAAAAGTGACCGTCAAAGATCTGGAAAGCAGATATTCATCCTAGCATCCGAATTCTAATCCCAAAAATACCCTCTAAAATTGGTTCTCCTTGCTAAACCCAAAATTGTGAAAATATTAAAGTACGAAAATAGAGATTGAAAATACAACAAATCAACGTCAAGATAATTATTTATCGTACATAATAATGATTACTATAAAAAATAAATTGCAACGAAGATAGGTTTACTTAATCGAAGTAAATGTATTTACACAAAAACAATGAACTTAGTTTCTAGAATCGATTTTTTAGTTCAAGCCTCAAGGTTAAAAATTTGTTCTCCTAATCTAAATAATTTATTAACAATTAATAAAATAGCAATCAAAATTTTTGATCTATTTATCAAATAGAATGTGCATCACTAATTAATATGTTAATGATAACATAAGTATAGTTCAACTGGTTAAAACATTTACTTGTGACCACAAGATCGCAAGATCATACCAAAAGATTGAATCTTCAAATGTGAACAAAAGCTTAAAGAATGAAATATCATTAAATAATTGAATCAGAACAATGTGTACAAGGTTGTATAAAAAAGAAGAAAACTTTGTATCGAAATGAAAGTAACTTTATGGGGCCAGAGAGAGACCAGCATTGGAGTTTACTGAAAAAAATATGCATCTCCAAATGCAATGGCTGAACAGCCTCTCTTTCACATTATAGTTTATGGAGATGGTGGCCATATGCATATACCAAACAACCAAGGATGGCAAAAATTTGGTGGGACAGACAAGATGATACTGAGCAGCAGTTGGAAATGGTAAAAATGAGCACTGACCGAGATGAAATCTTCAAGTCGGCTTGATGCGCTCACAATGAAGTATCAAATGAGGAACCAAATAACGCTCTGATTCTTGGATACGCGTACCTTAAGAAGTATGCTGCACCCGGGTTCTCGCCTCCACAACGATGCCACTTTCTATAGCTTCTCGTCGTTTGCATTATTTGCAGGATCTCGAAACACTTCTATGAGTAATCCATACCTCTGGATGGAGAGGATATTTACCAATATAGTCAAATGGTGAAATATTATTAGAAGAAAGTAGGAACACAGCGTGTTCTCTCGATCCACAATCGACTTGAGGAACTCCACTTGGAAATTGTTGTAGAAGCAGATGTGGGAAGATGGCTGCAAGAGAAGGCAACTGCAGCAGAAGAAAGATGACAGGTCACAACTCCAGTGTCAAAAGCAGACCATACGAAACCGGTTGCTTTGAAGGTTGCTGATTATAAAAAGCTGTTGCGAATTCGAGCATTTGATGAAAGGTCTCAGAATAAAGCCAAGCACTGTTTCCATCAGCTTCTTCCTTTCTTAAGGCCAGGTAGTCTACTGTTTGCACCAAGCTTTCTTCTGAAAAAACTGAAACCCTTTTAAGCTCAATCATCCACTAGGAACGTCTACAATACAACGAAATAGAAAAAAGTTCAAAGACTAAATAATTACGAATTACTAGTTCGAACCAAGAAACCATGAGGCAAGATTATCAGATGGTCGAACTAATATGCAACTTTCTGGAATAGATGAATATCATATGGTTATAGCATACAAACCTGGATCCAAATATTTGAAAATCCGTCACATAACTAAAAACTTTGGTGGTCAAGATCCCGGCACAAGAACTTCATTCTTGCAGTGATCTAGCACGAATGGCTCCAAAGAACCCCAAGATCGTCCAACTTTCAATTTGACTTGCAGAGGAACTGAAAAGAATCAAAGACAGTTCTTGTGGTAAACACTTTGAATGTACAGAAAGGCAAAATATAGATGCGGCATATTTACCCAGAAGTGAGGCAGCATTTTCCATACTAATTTGTAACAAAGCTGCTGCCTCCTTTACCATGGAAGGATCAACTTCTAACACTAACTCATCATGCACCTGAGTAAGAAACTTCATAATTACTGGAAATGATTGTACATGAAGT
This sequence comes from Momordica charantia, assembly GCF_013281855.1. NCBI lineage: Eukaryota > Viridiplantae > Streptophyta > Magnoliopsida > Cucurbitales > Cucurbitaceae > Momordica > Momordica charantia. The sequence goes on from NW_028275166.1 coordinate 2,543,702, forward strand.
GGAGTAGACATGACAACAGTAAAATTTAAGCATTTTGCAAAAGGAAACTGCATGATGAACCTGTAACACAATTCGGCAGTGACCCCTCAAGATGTTAGAGTTAGCTGCAGGTAACTGTGTAAGATCTGGTGCATCCGTTCCAATGACATGGTAAATGTTGATCATAGCAACTTTAATTACGTCAGCTGCTGAACCCTGGTAAAAGTAAAACTATTAGCACATAATTATAACATCACTTTTAAACCAAGATGGAAAGAGAGGGGAGAGAGAGATGAATTTAATACCTGACAAATTGAATTCACAGCTTGTCGCTGTGCTTTCGATTTTTCTTTGCTATTTGGAGAATTTATTTTTGACAAGAAGCGTCTTCTTCCTTTAAGAGTTTCAACATACCTGAAAAAGATTGTGTTTTGGACGTGCGGAAGTGAAAGGCGTTATCTAAACAAATGAAAATAGCACAACACACAAAGAGAACAATAAGTTTTTACCCCTTCTGACGGCAAAATGCAACCGCCTCATGAAGCCATGAAGCCACGCCAGGGAAAGAACTCTTGAAACTTTGAATCTTCTCTGTCGCTTCATCCCGACTACATTCCAGTTGTAATGCAAGTGATTTGGCCCCCATTCCATAAAGGATTCCATATACCAATCTTTTAGTTTGATCTCGCTCATGAGATCCAATAGAGTCTTCTGTCTTCCCTGTCCATCTAGCAGCAATCATAGTAAAAACATCCCCATGAGGCTTACTGAGGAGTTCAATCAGTGAGGAGTCTTTTGAAAAATGTGCCATCAGCCGCAACTCTATCTGAGAATAATCTGCCGATAAGAGCAACCAATTTTCCTACAATATATATTAAAATAAGTGCTCGTCAATCAAGGTTGGACGCAGTGTAGGGAATCTTTAATTCTTCAATTAAATAAGAGAAGAAAAATAATCAGTTCAACTTCAGAGAACAAAGCATAACTAAAAATGCCAACCTCTGCCATTGTACATATATATGAACATGAAGGAAAGCAGTAACTTTTGAATGATCATAAAAAATTATAAAAATAATAATTAAAAGAAAGTTTGATATTTATCACTAATGCAAACAAACACAAACTACTCCAAACTCCACTCTTACACGCTATTAAAGTCATCCAACCCAAGCTATCACATCTACCAGCATTCTCACCGACATCACCTTGTCATAGATTAAATTCCAAATCCTTCAGTCAAAATTCACAATTATTAGTTCGCATATTAGATTTACTGGTTGTAACCAGATTAAAACCAAGTAAATGTGAAGAACCAGGGGATTTTACGAGTATAAATTATGGTAGATAAATTTTGCTCTTCATAGAATGCTTTCATACAGATATCCATCCAACCCCAACTTGCAATCATAAAAATTGAAGCAACTTTATCCTTGCATGTCCTTTTTTCTTTTCTTGTTTTTTCCTGATATCTGTGAGTGTCTGGGTCAGCTTACACACACTTCGACTCCTGCCTGACCTTATTACATTTGGTTGTCAAGGTAACTCGTAGGATATTAAATCCTAGATAGGTGGCCACCATGGTTTAAACCCATTTCCTCTAAGTCCTTTGTTATTTATATTGGTCCTTATTGACCACTAGGCCACACCATGATGGTTCTCCCATGTCCTATTTCTATAAAATCATTTTTTCCTCATCTTTTGAACCATAAACTCTGTTTATAACATGCAGTAAATATAAAAATGAATAGCAAAGGGACCCCCACTAAGGAAGCTAAGGTGTGTATTTGTCCACAATCTTGAATTATCAAAAGTGTTGGAAAGAAGAAAACAAACAGGAATTCTTAGTATTAGTTTCTTAATAGAAGTTGCAATAGACAATGTATGAGAAGCATAGCCCCCAAAAAAGGTCCACAATGCTCAAGAAGAGTTATTGAACAGAATTTAATGGGAATACCTGAGTAGAGATGAAAAAATCACGAGCATTAATTTTACAATGATCAACATCATCTTCGCTTATTTTGAAATCTACCATATGCTCAACACACTGCACTCCGGGAATTAATCCAAGCTTTAGTATATGGTTCCATCTTTAATTTCATTAACAAAATAAGGAAAAGAGGTATAAAAACACATACCTGAAGGTTAGGCTCCTCCATGGAAAGCCGACCAGTTGCTGTGGACGTTTGGAGCCAATGACCATGTAGCGTGTATTTCTGTGTCCTTGCAGATAGCTTAGCTAGCGTGCAAATGGATCCCAAAGTACAGTTAAAGAGCTTAGCCAATGTCCGGTGCTCTTTAATGACTGGAACAATAGGGTGTTCATACCTGAAATACGAGACCTGTATCAAATACGTGGCTAGCTAGGCACACAGAGAGCACTTGAAAAAGATCCACAAAATGCTATCAAATGTGACTCAAGCACTCTTGAGAGTTCAAAACATGCGTGGAAACTTACGAACACCAATAATAGCATTATAGGAATATGACTTTAACTTGCATTTACTTTCTTCCCTTGAGAAAATATATTATATTCTTTGTTACACTAATAGATGTTTAGTTTCTAAAATAAAAAATGCACTTTACTTTTCTTCCTAAAGGCATTAAAGAAAATATTAATGTCAGCATTAGGAGGCCAAGGACATTTTCTAACTTGTAGTTGAAACCACCGACTCCATTTTGTGCCAATAAATGAAGGAATCCATCACGTTGGAATCCTCTCTTCGACATTCTCACTTGTCATTGTTTGATCTGATACTAAAGGCTCGTTGTTTTACATAATGGCATATAGCATGGAGCTTATGGACCTTACTGTTACAGACAGCAATGTTTCAATTTCACATGCATCCTCGCATAAAAATTATAAGAATCTATTTAATATTTATTACCTCAGCAGGTCCAAACAATGTTTATCAGTACTAGGATGTTGTTTGCCTTTGTTGAACCCCTCTGGAATCGAGAGCTTCAAATGTCCATACAGAACATTTGCAATATCTGCTGCTGCGTACAGGGAGAAGGTCATGCCAGCTAGCCTATAAGCTTCCTTCTCGAGGCACCTGAGTTTTTTTCCCAGTAAATTACGGGCTCGAATGCATCCCTCCATGTCAACACCTATACCCCAGGTTTCCATATCAGCAAGAATACTTACCTACAAAAATTACATGGTTTAACTTCAAATACTTCAATTGCTCGATCGAGCAAATATTAAGGCTGGAGTTATAGATTTTATTCATTTGCTTTATGGAAGAAGAAAATTTCACTCTTAAGTGTCATTTAAATCTTGTTGTAAAACAACAAAAAGCAATATATGAGCCTAATCTGAAGTATTACTTTTATTCTAAAGCCCTTCAATCTGGAATTGCATCATGTTCATAGCAAATGACCACTAACCTCTTTTATTTACTATTTTTAGTGGCATTAGAAGAACCAACTTTTAGTTTCAATTTTCCCTTCAGCAAAATGCACAGGCAAAACAAAATTTACCAATGGAATCTCTACACTATTGAGAGCTTCCATGAGTTCTTCAGAAATTATTAACTTCCAGAGAACAGAATATAGAGCTCGTGTCTGTGCAACACGCCGACAGCAACCATTATGTGCTACTCTTCTCATCTGATTCTTCCACTGGCCACTCCTATTAGCAGCAGCAGCAGCCTCACTAGATAATCTTTTCTTGACTTCCTATTTCATCACCATTACAATTTCAGGGGAAGATTAGATACCATAAAATGTTAGAAAATCCATCAGACCAGAACATCCTTCATTATCACAAGTTATCTTGATTGAAAAATGACAGACACCAATAAGAAAATTTTATTTTTCAGTTATGGTCTTGGATTAGTTGAGTTGATTTTGTCGTACCTTCTCCAGGTTAGGGGTTGAATTTCTCTCATCATCTGGCCAAAGAATCCATGCCACAATGCACATATCAATTCCATTGCTTATGTGGACTCCAGACAATACTAAGTATGAACCATCTACAAGTTCAAGACCCATACTACGCCGAGCAGAGTTCAGGTAACCCAATTTCTGAATGGAAACTGCCGGACATTTAAGCACCTGAACCTGAACTTTCAAATTCCATGCAAACTTTCTGACATTTTCTTTTGCAAAAATTTCATTGATCCTTTTCCATCTTTTTTCAACCATCTCAAACTGGCGCTCATATTGTGAAACATCTGTCTGGTCACCAGTTGTGCTGTCATCCGGATAAAGACTTTTTCCACTCTTGGACAATAACAAGTCTTTCGGAAGGTTCACATAATACACCGGGGAATTTTCCCAACAGATGGCTATTCCATGTAATTCAAAGGGGACAACAGAATTCACTACAGATCGCTTGGTATAATGAAGATCAAAATAAAATTCCTGGGTAGCATCCCACAAATCCAAGAAAGATTCAAAGCCACCAAATGTACTAACTGCATGCATAGGACCCTTCATGGAAGACCCATCTCTTCTGGGAAGATGCAAATCATTGCTGCCATGCTGTTCCCCTTGAACATCTTTATTATACACGTCTTGCACATTGATTGAATCATTAATTTTTTTCACATGATTAGAGATTGCAACATCTACCTTTTCTGCGCATTCAACCACAGTTTTTTGCTCCTGGATCGAAGACCCTTCAACATTCACCAGATGATTCTCAGTGCCAAAATCAGACCGTTCGACTTCAACAGAAATTGCTCCAGTTTGACTCCGGTTCTTGCTACCTACTTTTTCAAAACTAGAAGTTCCTCCAAAACATGAATTTATTGAAACATGTTCCATTTGTGCTGTGCCAACAACTCTGTTAGAAGTATCAATTTCAGAGGGAATACTTGCAGCCACTTGTGCTGTTATATTTCCATCTGCACTTACTGACAAAGGACGAGAAATTTGTGGCACAATTAACCCCAATGATTTAAAAGCAGAGAATGCAGCAATCCTAGCCTCTTCGGCTTTATCAAGAACGACTTTACGTGCACCATGCTTAATCTTCCTTGCTATTCCAACATGCATGCGTCTTTGTGCTGTACTCTCTAAGAATCAACCTCAATATTAGAATAATGAAAGTAGAGAAAGATAACTGCCAATTATAACAGTAACCAGAAATCTTTGAATCTCTAAGAATAAAGTCATTTGAATCCAAAAATAAATAAGTAAGAGAATAAAGGATCAATCCACACTACACAATCCTAATGACTCAACAAATAATCACTATAACTTGATTGATTGCAGCTCAGACGGTTGTTTCGGATCAGGCGAACAGTTTCACATTTGGTGGGCAAAGAATGTAAAATATCTAGCTTTTGGGCTTGCCTTATGTATGCTACCTGGAGTCTTTTTCCTTCTTTTAATTTTCCTTATCTGGTCATAGGATTCCTCGTCTTCATGTCTCTTATCAAAAAAAACATAGGATTCATCGTCTTTATGTCTGCTATATAATCTTTTTGTTTAGTATATTATTGTTTTCAATCGGACAAAATATTGGTTGTTTCCTAGCATGGGTTGAACAAGATCATGCCATAACTAGTCAGCAAGGGGTCGAGAACAACCATGACCATTACTCCTTTCCAACCTCCAAGCCCAAGTTCAAAGAGAGGAAGGCTGGTGTAGTGTAATTAGAAGTTGTTTTATAATTTTGATTTGAGTTTGTTGCATTGTTGGTTGGTTAGTTGTCATGGTTAGTAGGTTAGCATCCTATATAAATAGAGGGTCAATCTCTTATATTTGGGTTTTTTTTTTTTTATAATAGTAAAGACTTCGGTCAAATGGCTACTCCCCTTGATGCCATTAAGCCCTCACATCAAAACCGACAACAAAATTTGAACAAACTCCTCGGGTGAGAAAATTGCATAACATAGAGGATAGATAACTTTACCAGCTGACCAGAATCAGCACAAACAAATTATTCAGTCTCGGTTAAACTTACCTTCTGCAGTCCATGATGCCGACTCAAAAAGAGCTTTAATTACTTCTGCATCAGATGCTTCTGCAATTGCTAAAGGTGTCCGCAAACCAGCTTTGTAGAGTGCTCTGGCTCGAGAACCCTGAGAGAGAATTGCTTGAAGTAAATAACATCCAATGCCGCTGATTAGGATACACAAAGGAACAAAGAAGAAAAAATAAAGGACAGCACCTTAACATATGGAATAAGAGTAAGTTCTACAATCTCTGCTCTCACTCCAAATGAAACACGATTTTGGAACTTGGCTACTAAACCTTCCAGATCATGCCATCCAAGCCTCTCACAAAATACAGAAACCATAGATGCGAATCTTCCAGCACTCTCTTGTAATGCTTGAACCATCCCTCTAGCGACTTTAAAAGCTTCACAAACTTCCGGAATGGGAGTTTCCTTCACAACCAGCATGAACACAAATTAGGTGGAAATCTTTCAAAAACTTTTCAATTTTACTGTACAAAATCGAAAGATGAATAACTACAATAAAGGAATGAAATTTATTTGCTCGGCTGTCGAGAGGAAGAGTAATAAAAATAATTCTATTGTATCCATATACATAGGTAATGTAGAAAAAAGGGATTCATGCTGTTTTTTATCTACAATGTAGGAACAAAAGTAAACATGAACTAAATATTAAAAGTCACCAATCACACAGAAAGAAATGCAAGACTAACTCAACATATTTCACACACCTGAACAAGTCTTGCCAAGATGAGAGCCACATAAAATCGTTTACACACTCGAATGGTTTGCTCCTCTGAAGGTCTGACATCATACATGCTCCCATGTTCATCTCGCTTGGTACGTAAACTTTTGACACCATTTCTTGTTATGTTCGCACGTTGAACTGGTGCACCATGTGCCATGCGCATCAAAAATGGTTCTGTTACTCCGACTCGATTCCCAACAGACTGCACTCCCATTTTACATATTTATTTAGGGAAAGAGAAATGATTCAACAAACTTAAATTGCTAGCCATGTGGCAAATAGGTGGTGGGATCACCTGAAGACCGTGAAAAACAAAATACACAAATTCCTCGACATAAATTATCACACTGACACTCAACAGAAATACTACCAACACAGCCAAGTAAATGCATAAAATATATATATATACTTAAGAAGCATACATACAATGCCCAACTTTGACAAAATATATACATTACGTTTCTTATGTGCAGTTCCATTTCATAGTAGAGAAATAGGAAAGTAGGCCATTTTAAACATGTATATTTCATATTTATAAATGATACAACACCTTGTAAAAGACTCACTCCTTGATAACAAAAGTTTCTAAAGCAAATTCGGGATCAAACATGCTTCTGGAGCCTTAAGCTTAAAATTATTACTACAAAATCTAAATGATTCTCATTGAAGTTTTCCATATTTACTCTGATTATCTTGCCATTGGCACATAACTGAACATGTAAATAGTGTGTCTTAAAGAAGAATTCTGAAAAATTCAACACTCTTTAAGTTAAGCGACAAAAGAGTGACATCTCAAGAGGTCTGACAAATGCATCATTCCATCCATTTTACTGAAGTTCGCAACTTTTTTACAGGAGGCCTCATTAATAAAGCTATTTAGAAATAAGCATCCTTAAGTGAAGTTATAATATACCCTCAATTCGTATTACGTATAAGAAACAAGGGAAGAGAGGGGCTGTGAGAACTATACAGAAAGAACCTAGCAGTCTGTGTATCAAAATCAAAGTGGGAGAGTTAGTAAACTATTGATTTGGGAGAGAAGAGTCTGTCAGCTGATGTAAATTAGCTTAAATATAATGGGGGGAGAGAGAGCAGTATCTAAATGGAATTTGGTAGAAGAATACTCCCGATTTGAAATTTTCTGGCTGTTGACCACTGTCAAGTCTCATGGCCAAGGCTTACCAAGGCACAGCCGCACGGTAGTATTAGAGCAGTTCCATCTATGAGGGAATAATTGAATAAATAAAATGGAAAACTGATTGGAAGCAGTGGAGGAAAAGTTTGCAGAATCCCAATCTTGGCAAAGGTATTTTCACAGGTGCAAAATTATTCAAGAGAGAAGAACGTGGAGATTCAACTAAAAAGAATGGAGAGTGTGTTTGCGCAAGGAAGCAAGAAAGATGTAAGGGGGAAAGTGTTAACGGAACTGGAAGAGGCACCAGAGAGAAAATATTTTATCTAATTTCAGTATCTATTTCTATAGGACACTAAGCATCATTTCGTCCAAAAAGAGATGTTTAAAGAGAGAACAAGAAGCCTTCTCTCACAAAAAAAAAAAAAAGAAGTCTGGTAATGCCTCTGAAATGTGGCCTACAAAATTGATTGTTACTTCTTTGCATTTAAATAACATATATCATAGAAATTAATTGTGGAGAGGGTTACAAATCTAATTTGAACCATAAACTAGACCCTAATCCTAAATTTCTGATTATTTGAAAGGAGTCTAAAACTAGCACAGTAACCAACCTTACCTGGTCAAGAGAAGGCAGACCCATAAACCGTTCATAATACAACTCCCAATCTGGCTCAACATCAACATTGATTGGTGTAACTAGGTACACCAAATGTAAATCAGATGCAAGCACAAATCCTTCTCGGGCCCTCGAAAGATCATCCAAAACAATCTAAGAAGATAAAATAATCAGTTAGAAAGCATGCTAGTCCACTTAACTACCATATAGCCTACATAATGCAATTGATAGAACCAAATTAAAACTTGAAAGCATATGGTAATTTTGTAACACGTGCTTTCACAATGAGTACTGGTGGTGGAATTATAGAAGAGGTCTATTACAAGTGATTCTTCTGGACTAAGAGAGCTTCCGAACGATGCACGTCCAAGAGGTGTGCTGCTATACAACTTGGTATCTTCATTCCATTCAAGAAATTTTCCATGGCACAACCACCGAAGAGATTCCTGTGCTGATTTAACCACATCTTGAAATGGTTTTGTGGAATTCAGAAGAGTACACCTTACATATCGGTGAATATCAGTTGCAGTTTGAACAATCCCACCAGCCACAACTTCTAAAATTGCATGAGTCATTCCATTCTTATCTTCAGACAAACATGATTGCAGTGGTGGACAGCTCTCGTTAAGAAGTTCATTAATTCTTTTAAGCTCTTCTGGTCTGCAAATGAGTACCTGCTTAGATGAAAATGGAGAAAAATGTCTGTAAAAAGAAGAATCCAACAAAAGGAAAATGTCTCAATATAGCAAGTTCAAAAAAAAAAATCGAAGCAAAGAGGTCGGGTAGTGTAGGCCAGTTGACAGTATGTTCATAAATCAGCATGTTAATAGACAACCAGAACTTGAGTTAAGAATTAAGACTTACACTCTCCCCCTTAGTATCTATTCCAGTCCGGCCAGCCCGACCAGACATCTGCCTGTACCTTGCACCATCAATAAAATCTCGTCCAATCCTAGGTTGTCGGAAAATAACCCTTCGAGCTGGCAGGTTAACTCCAGCAGCTAAGGTAGATGTAGCAGTTAAAACACGCAAAAGACCCCTGCGGTAGCAAGTTTCGACAATCTCTCTTTCCTCTACCTATTGACAAGTAATAAATATAATTAAAAGATGACCAACGATATGATTTACTTATAGGTACAAGAGATGATGAGTATACAGTAAGGCCAGCATGATGATAGGCAACACCAGACGGAAAGGTTTCCTCTAATATAGGATCCAATCCAGCAGGACATCTTCGCAGTGCATCAATCGCCGAAAAAATATCTGTAAACTCACTGTTCTCATTATGGAGTTCAACAGAAAACTTCTTGAGGAATTTTGAAACATGTTTTGCTGTTGATTCACATCCTTTTCGACTGGAGCAAAAGATTAATACTGAGTGACCCTCCTCAACAACCTAATATACAATTAAATTTTTTTATCATTTCTCATTATTCAATATAAATTTAGAAACAGGTACTAGTACTACTTAACAAATCAAAAGAAACCATACCTCGTTACATAATTCTACAATGTGATCCGGATCCTTACCACCAAGATTAGCTGTTTTTGAGATTGTTCTAACAATATCCAATTTTTTATCATAAATGGTATTGCCAACTTTAATGTACTCCTCTAACGGAACAGGTCGAAAATCAGTATGGTACAAGGCAGCCTGCATGCAAAATTTCAAAGTGACAGTGGAGTTTTCTGACAACAGAGATGCAATGACCAAGCCTTTAGATTTTCCAAAAGGCATAATTGTAGCACTCCATCCCCTTTCAACCACAAACCCAAAAATGAGCAAATAAATTCTGAAAATGAAAAAGGAATTGCCTCCTACTGCTAAGACCCTGATTCCAACATAAGATATACGTGGTTTGTTAGTACTTTCAAGTTTCAACCATGGTAAAGTATTCTTCAGCATTTAAAAGCACTTCCTATCTAAAATCATTATGCTTGGCAACAAACAATTTTAATCACTTTCGAGTAAAGTCCAAAAACACTTTAAAGTGCTTTTAAAAAGGCAAATGGTAAGTGCTTTATCGATTATTTTGGCTTAATCCTTTATTATTAATCTCTCTCCAAATATATATTTTCTCATAAAGTTATCTTCACACACGACACATCTATAGGCTATACCTTCACTTCCTAGTCTCTCCCTACATATACTAGTCTCTCTCCACGGCAGCTCTCAGGAGCTTCTAATCTCTCTATAACTTTCTCTCACTAACTTATCTTTTTGAACAAGATACTAACTTTCATTGAAGATATGAAAAGGAACAAAATGTTCAAAGATACAAACTCTCGAAAGAGTGAAAGGAAAAGCATAAAGTAAAAACCAAGGAACTACAAAGGACTAATAAAAGCGCTCCAATTGTTGAAAATAAGAACGGGGGAATGAATCCACAAGAGAGCACAAATGAGAAGCCTCAAACTTAGCGGAGTTGAGACATTCAAGCATGGATCTATGTTTTCCTTCGAAGATCCTCAAATTCCTCTCGAACCATAACTCAGAAAGATAACTTTTCACAGCATTGATCCACAAAGCCCGCACCATGGAATAAGGATGATGAAATCCACATAACAATTGGATCAAATTGGCTTCTGCCTTGTAATCCAAAACCCAATCAACATAAAATTGAGAAAACAGAGAAAACCACCCAGCAGCAGCAAAGGAGCAATGGAAAAAAAGATGATTCAAATCTTCCCCATTTTCCTTACAGAGGACACAAATAGACAGTAGTAAAGCAGAAGAAGGGAGCTTTTTCTGAATAATTCTCTCACTGGCTTATCTCAAAACACATACTCTCTCTCACAAATCTTTTTTTACCATCCGTACTTTTTCTCAATAGCTTTTCTTCACAAATATTTTCTGGCTCTAATCTCCCTCTGCACACAAAGCTATTCTAACTAACTCCACTTTACAAGATACATTGCCACTTATACTCTCTCAAAGCATACACTTTCTTTTCTTATTTAGTCTCTTTCTAAAGTCTAAATGTACACTTTCCCTCGCTGATATCTCTACATATACCATCACCCTCTGGTTTCTTTCTACATCTATTATTCACTCTTTTAACTTCTCTCTAGGCATTTTCTTTTACTGTCTCTCTATACACACACTCTTTTTCCAATCTCTATTTAACAACATTTTCTCTCTATAGCTCAGTGTTTTCGAGGCGCAAGGCGCACCCCAAGGCAACAAGTCCTTTGATCGCCTTGAGGCGAGAGGCGATACAAAGGCGACGCTCGAGTGAAGCGAGGCACACCTTAATAAATAAATAAATATTATATATATAGTGCATAAATTTATATAGTAAACATAATTTAAAAAATAAATACCAAAATAGTGTCATAGTAAATGTCAACAAGATACATAAAACAACCAAATTCAATAAGTTTAGTCGGAGATGGGAGCGGCGACGGTGATGGTTAGAGACTGGAGCAGGCGATGGCCGGAGATTGAGGGTGGTGAAGGTGAATGTCGAGAGGCATAGAGAATGGTTAGGGTTTGTGGACTAAAGTATTTCGCGAGGGAGAAAGGTTCCTTTAAAAAAACACATTAAAAAGAAAAAAATATATATATATATAAGGCAGATCCCCTGGCCTCAGGCGAGAGGCGCACAAAAGGCGCACCGAGGCGAGCGCCCGATTGAAGGTGCTCGCTTGGGCACCTTTGCAAGGCGCACCTAGACGAAATCGCCTCGCCTCTCGCCTGAGGCGAACGCCCGGGTGCGCCTCAATAACACTGCTATAGCTATAGCTACACTAAAAAATTAACACAAATGCTTTCTCTCGCGAACTTTTTGAACACACTTTCTTTCATTCATATCATATCTTTTTATAATCTAATTGCATCCTGTCTAATAATTTTTCAATTCTTAAAAAACTTATACTAATCATTCAAAAAAAAACTTCTAAATTAGATCACAAATAATTCTAAATTGTTAAAACCAAACAATAAAATAAAACACTCAGTCCTCATAATAAAAGAATTTTTTATAAAAGCACTTTTTTTTTATTATTGAACAACCAGCATCTACACAAGCCCAAGTTATTTTTATAGCAACAGTAACCCTCATCCTTCCCTCTAACAACAATCATATTTCCCATTAACTTTTCTATAATAAAAGGGTTATTGATTCACTAACCTGAAGCCAGTCTGCCACAGCTGCCACATTTGGCATGGTTGCACTCATGCCAACAATTTGAATACCATGAGCAGGGTCCGACTTACCACTGCTTGTACCAGAACTCTCGCCACTGCTAGAATCTAAATTACCTTCACCAGCAGCATAACGAAGTTTTGTTAACAAAAGCTCCAAAAGATAACCCCTTGTCTGATCCCCAACCTGTCAATGAAACAGAGAACAAGAACTATCTAGATGAATACCCTAACAGGGAAAGGTATAGCTGAACTACTGATCTCTTAAAGAAAGTAGGAAATTCTCGTACTCATGAAACATTGACCTAGTGTGCTAGCATATGACATATCAATCATCACTTATTTACAGGCCAGTTAGTGAGAATAAAAATTAAAAAAAAATACACCTATAAAACTGCCACAAGAACAGTCTTCAAAATTCTTATATTTCTGTCTCTCGTCCCAAATTTTCATATTGATTTTCTTAGTTACCATGTGCAATTCATCTATCACGATGATTCCAATTTCTGACAAACGACCCTCTTCCAACAATCTGTTCACCAAAGAGTTTGCCTTCTCAATTGTGCAAACAGCCACAGAAGTATCCTTAGGAAGCGTTCCACCACCTTGGTTTCCATAATAACTACGCACATGCTTATCCAGAGGTTCAATAAGCACATCAAGATGTGCTGCCTAGAACAATTGGAAATTGCAAATAAAACATAAAATTGTCAAATATAAGAATAAAATTATTCACAAGATCATTTGATCTACATAGTTTATTGAACTTGAAAAGCAATAGAACACCTTTTCTGCACAAATTGATACATATGGAAGTACAAGAAATGCCATTTTTCCAGTAGAAATGACCCGCCGTAACATTAAAATCTCTGCGACAAAACTTTTTCCAGCACTGCAGAAGATAAAGCCAAACTAAGAAACATATACGGAGCGTTTGGAAGTGTTATTTTCGGCATTTCTACCATAAGTACCTCTATTATAATTACTTTAATTTTGATGGAAAAAAGAACTGCTTAATAATAAAATACTTTTTTAATGAGAAAGAGAAACTAAAACTTCTGTTGATGTGAGTAGTAATCCAAAACCCTCTACACCCTATAGGACCATCCTATTCCTCCCAAACCAAAAATGTCAAAGTAACTAGCTTGCCCCAAAAGATTCATTTTCCTTGCAAAGGGAGATGTATAAGAACCTCCCTCCATCATGGCCTTGCAATCCGTACTAGGTACAAATCGTCCCAAGAGAGCACAAAAAATAAAATGAGTTATGCAAAATATTTTCACTGAATTTTTGTTTAAATAGTTCAAACTATCTTCCAAAATAACTGCCAGATAGCAAATCATCTCCAATGCTACTAGAAATTTTTCCGTCCAAATAATAACACACTCTAGAAAAAGGGAAAAATTCAATGCTAAAATGCAATACCTAGTAGATGCACAATAAACAAGATTTCTTCTCTGCAAGACACCATCTACCTTAAGACATTCAACCTGGAAAAGTGAAACAGATTGTTGAGTGTTTTTCAATCACCAAGTTTTTTTTTTTTTTTTTTGAACGAGATACGAACTTTTCATTGATAAATGAAAATGAACAAGATTGTTCGAAGATACAAACTCCCATAGGAGTGAAGGTACAGGAAATAAATAAAAGTAAGCATTAGAAGAAATAAAAACCATAAACTTAAAGAAACCTCCTTAAAGAGGAATTATAAAAGCCTCCCAATTTATACTAGGAGAATAAGAAGAGAAGAGATTGGAACGAACACACCATTGAGAGGCTTTGAATTTGGCGATTGTAATAAAAAATCAAAAGTAACTCGACCAACAGACAGTCATATGGCAAAAAGTATCATCAATTACTATTTAAATAAAGCCAATTAAAAACAAAACATTTGCATGCACTCAATTAAAATTCATCGGAATAAATTAAATAGGTGTAAAATAATAACTTTTACGAAGTATAAAAGAAGAACGGAAGAGTTTTTCATTCACTCCATTCAAACATGTTTGGACACTTGCCAAGAGAGCACTTAGAAAGTTTTTAGTACTTTACAATACCTGCCAAGCATGCAGTTTTGAGATTCCTTTCTCTTTGTAAATGCTGCAAATTTCAGGTGGCAGCCAGCAACTTAGATCTAGCCAATCTTCATGTCTGATAGAACTTGAAGGTGTCATTTCCTTGTTAACATCATGAACAGTGGAAGCCCTAAGTTCATGAACCACTGTGTTAGATGTAATACTATCAGAGTGACTAAATATGTTCACCTTCGCTTCAGTCACTTCTGGAACAAATGAAGTTACTTCCATTTCATGTATTTTCTCATTTGTAAGAGAGTCGCTGTTACAGACGTTATGCTTTGCTAGACTGTTACGAGTGGTATAACAACAATCAGATTGCACATTAACTTCATGTGCATTAACTTTAGATTCATTTGAAGCACAACAAGGTGATGTACTTTCATCCAAATTTTTGTCTTCAGCTGAGAAGTCAAAATGCTTAACAGGAAGTGAAGACACTTCTCTACTTAAGTCTTTCAAATCGCTCCTCAATGAAACTTTGGAAGCACCAGGTTCCCCCAGCCTGACTCCACTGCTGGCTCCAACTTCATCAAACTGTCCTTTTAACCGTTTTTTAGAAGGTTCCCCTTTTGGTATTAAAAGTTTCTTCGTATTACTCTGGTTCTCTACAAGCTTAGTTTCTTCAGTAGCATAATTGGTAAGATCAATGCTTGGAGCACACAAACCATCTGCAAACACAATTGCTTCTTTCCAAAAAGCTTCTCCAGGAGAAAATGTAGAGCTTCCGGACTTGGGAGTTTCACGAGAACGTGCATTTGCAGTCGACAAGCCTGGTGTTTGGCATTCAGTCAAACAATAAGGTGATCTAGGTGCTTTACTGCATTTCTGCTGGCATGCCTTAAGCACAACAGGATGACTGCTATCAGTATCCTGCCATAATAGTCATTCAAAAAAATGATATCAGATTTTTCGAATAATTACATGAATCTACAAAAGAAGGCCAAAAAAAATACCCCAGTGTCAACAAAAAAATTGGACTGCATGTTTCCGCAGCACATCTCCCTTGAGGTATCAGCTTTGCCTTTGGCATTTGATGGGCCAGCGACTGAATGCGTCTTCTTTGGTAACTTAGCCTCCCCTTCTAACAGAGTAGGACTAGAATGCCTCAACTGAACAGTCACTTTTTGCTCAACTGGCGTACTAACGGTCGTCTGTACTTCACTACTATGAATATCGCCATAACATTTATAGTTTTAATTGAAAATGAAGAAAGAATAAGAAGAAGACAGCCTTGTACTTGCAACAAACTACAATGTACATATACCTGCAGTACAGAGACAAGAAATCAGCTGCAAACTGTTTAAGCTCTGGTTTCTCCGTGCATGGTACGACACCCCAGTCACTTGCCATAGCTTTGACTGCTGAACTTCCGGTCTCGTACGATTCCTGCAGAGTTCTTTTTTTGATTCCTTGAGTTGCTTCAGAAGTGTGAGACCCTCGAGACAGAGCGAGTTCCTCTTGTTCATTTTTAGAGGAACTATTAATTTCCAACAATAAGTTTCTTTTTACCAAGTCTTGCGCAAACAAGGTCTCCCGAACTGGGTTATCAGAGTTGCCATGGTCCTGTGAGTTCACCAGGTAATTGTCCAACGTACCCTTGGCACCAGGAGACCCTTCAAATGTCCTTTTTCCATCCTTCTCGTAACTCCCAGACTTCAGACTGGGAGTAAGAGGTTTCCTTTTCTTTGAAGCATAAAACTGCACGCAGTAGACGAAGCCCACACGTACAAGAACCATTTAGACATCCACCCATCAATGCAAATTGCAATGAATAATGTCTAAAAGAACAATTTCTTATTTTCAGAAACACGGTATTCCACACCCCATCAAGAATTGATTACAAGATTGTAATATACAATACATGGCCTCGTATTAATCTAAATTACAAAATTTTGAGCAAATTGGAATAGTCTTGGCCCTCTTATTAATTTTCTCAGCAGCCAAGTAGATACTTCCCGCATTCTTAAAATCAAAAACCCAAAAATAACACAAGACAATCCACCCTGTGCGGTTTTCCCAGTAACAAACCCAGAAAAAAACAAAGACGGGGAAGGAGGAAAAAAGAAAACAAAAATATCAAAACCCCTCTCTGGATCAGCGAGAAGAGGATATACAGCCATTTTGGCCACAAAGATGTAACATGCTTCAAGGGAGATGTTATGAAATAGCCTCGACTTCAATTCATGTTCGTGTTTAATTTTAGCCTCTATGGATTATATACAGATTGAAGTGAGATTGAAACTGAAACTGAAACTGAAAGAATACCTGGTCGATGCGCGTAGGAGGAGAGCCGGACGCCATTCATGGGCAATTGAGAACCTTGGCGAAACTCCAGCTACGAACTCGGCGCCAAAAATAATGGGGTTCGAATGAATTTTCAAAATTCTCAGGCCTGCCGCTAAGCCGATGTAAGAAAATGTTACGCACAGTACAGCACAGTAGAATTGAGCAGGCGTAGGGGTTAATGCGGTTAATTAACTATAGATTCCAAATTGTCTGGACAAATTCAAAGGTTTGAATAAATCTTGACGTGGATTGAAATGTAGATGTCTCTTCTTCATGTGTATATTAAAACATCGATATGGATATAATTTTTTTAGGTTAAAATATTGTGTGATCCATATACTTTCAGTTTTGGTTCATTTGGTCCCGTACTTGTGTTCATTTTGGTCCTTGTAGTTTAAACTTTGGTTTAGTTTAGTCCTTGTATTTTGAAAATATTCATTTTAGTCCTTATACTTTTAAAAAGTGATCATTTTAGTCCCTCTTTATAAAATTTTGACACATATTTTACGCATAACGACAACTCTTTAGTATAAAATAATGTTTACATTTGAATAAATATATTGATTTTAGTGCCATGTCGAAATTGTGATATTAAAAATAAGAATAAGAATAAAATTAAATGACTAAAACGGTCATTTTTTAAAAGTAGAGGGGCCAAAATGTATAGTACGGGAACTACAGTTTAAAGTACAGAGATCAAAACAAACATTTTCAAAGTACGGGGATCAAAATGAACCAAGACTGAAAGTACAGGGATTAAACTAGTATTTTAGCCATTTTTTTATTAAATATAAAAACCGTAATAAAAACCAACGAATAATTATATTTTTTTAGTTCAACAAGTGGGATGAGTATTCGAACTAATGACCTATTTGTCAGATAAGTATGTCAATTATCACTGAACTAAGTTCATATTGACTATTAGCGCATAACTAGTTCACACTTTTTAAATAAGTTAAAAAATTATTAATAGTTGTATTAAAAATTATAGTGACATGTTGATATTTTTCATATTTTGTCGACTTTTTGCAATACTTATAAAATTTCAATTCACTCGTCGAATTGAAAACTATAAACATGTAGAAATGTCGACATGTTATAAAAACTTAATGCACTGGTTCTAATGAATTATTTTTCTCTTATTTTCTTTTATTAGTTCAACTATAGAGGGGTAATTTGAATCACTTGCTTTTAGCAGGAGTAAACCTATGCCAACCAATCTTAATGAGTTTTGTACCCTCTTATGACTTATTAAGTTTTATCTATTTAGTACAATAAATATCGTGCAGATGTTTGAATATTCGCTCTTGATAAAATAGAGTATACACTTATTATTAAGTTATGTTACTACATTTTTGCACCTTTCGAAAACAAAGCTGGTGTATTGATTGATTAAGTTATTGGTTGCTTTAGAGACATTTTTTAGAAATGAAAAGTTCAAACATTATCTCGTCACGATATTGCAATTTCACATTGCATCCCTTTGACATACATCGAATTTGTCTCATAATTGCTTACCAAAATATAGATAATTATCAATTTGCTCAGATCAATATGAGCATAACTAGCGGTAATTGACATATACCTCAAATCAAGAAGTCGTGAGTTCAAATTTCCTTCCGTGATATGTTGTACTAAAAACAAAAAAAAAAATTTGATTATGCGACGAGGATCAAATCTTGAGACATGCCAATTTTTCATAAGTGATGTAGAGTATTGATTTAAAGTAAACAATATAGACTTTACAGGAGAGGTCGTCGAAGATGGTTTGATTGCTTATCAAGTTTAAGGCTTCTCTGAGTTATTTTATTCCTACCGTTTAGGTCTTATTATTTTGAGTCAGACCCCCTTGCTCTATAGTTTATTTTGGAATTTTGCAGATTGTCTTTTTGTATGCCACTTTTATCTTTCCTCTCTGTCATCTTTTTTTTTTTACTCAATTTATTATTAGAAAAATCAAATTTACGATAACATGTTTTGACCTAGTCAAAGTTTATTAATTCTTTTTAATATAACATGTGAGGGTGGGAGATCGAACTCACAACCTCATGAATGGAGGAACAAGTCAATTATCGATGAATTATACTCACTAGTCAAAATTTACTTAAGTTGTAGTACATGAGTATGTATATTTTATAGCTAAATTACAAAAATATCTTTAAATTTTGTAGGTTGTTTAAAAAATACGTTATCATTCTATAAAAAAAAAAAATTTATCATTTCAAAAGTTTCAATACTACCATAAATGTGTTTAAAAAGCACTCTGCGATCAATCATCCATTAATATTTTGAATGAAATTGACGTGACACAATTTGAAACGACGTGGTAATTAATAGAAGTTTGGCCGGAACAATTAGCTAGCAGGATTTTATAAAATACCATTGGAGTAAACATTCATTAATATTTTGAACGAAAATTTAATGTGGCAGAATCTGGAACAAGCTTGCCGGGAACAACTAGCTGACAATACAACAAATTGACCTTTAATGATGGTAAAAAAAAATTCACGTAAAAACAATGATAGACCCACAATTGACCACGTTGAAAGTTAAATTTGTTGTAATGCAAGTTATTTCTCACAAGAAAGCTTCCATTAATTGTCATATCTTTAAACAGTAAGGTAGTATTGAAACTTTTGGATATTTTTTAAAGAAAGGACAAAGTTTTAAGGCATCTTGTTCATTTTCGGGGGTTTGGAAGCTCATCTCCAGTTTAACTGTACTTAAAAATAAAACTAAAAAGAGATACTGCGAATAATTTTCCTTACTTGGGTACCTCGGCATTGTATGGCTCTGTTGTCTTCATTCAACCCAAATTGAGGAGAGCCCTCTAATTCGTTTCAAGATTTAAGGACAGTTGGACATGGAAGAACACAGAGTCACCTAGATTCAACAGTCTTACAAGCATGTAAGATAGATTATTTGTAATTATGTTACTGTCCCATAATGTCTAAGGGGCAGCTTGTTGCTGGATGCCATGCTTGCACTGAGTTTGCAGGCCTTGATTCTTCATCTCATCTCCAGCCACAAGAAAGAAAGCAGTGTGTCTGCAAACAACCAGAAAAACAATCATTGTTAATGAAACTCAAACAGATAAAAAGCACAGAGTTACAGTTACATATCCATATCCATGGTGTAGAAAGAATAAAGAGAACATCTATGAAGGCAGAAGGGGCAAGAGAAGAATCTGTGCCTGAAAAAATTTGTCATTCTGACTTTTGAATCTGCATCGATATCTGGGGTTTCGTCTAATGCTAGTTGCATGTGCTGTAACCACCTCTCCGCCGCTCTAAGCGTGACCGGGAACGGTCGATGTCGAGCTATAAGAGCTGGATGGCCTGAAATATCACCATCTTGTGTAAGGATCATAACAAACTTGTTACCAATGGACTACGTTTTCATGTACATTAGATCTAGCTCCAAAAATTCTAATGTCAAAGATTTTCTTAGGATCTGATATACAATGTTAAACCACCACTAAGCTGATAGACTAGAGTTTGTGAGAGCTTCTAGAATAAATATTTTTAATTATAAGGATTCCAGTAAAAGTTCTTAATAACAAATCACTTGTTCTCACCTGGCGAAAAATGCTATATACTGTATACAAGTACTTCCTCATAGTTCTGCTATGCACAGGCATGAAACTTAAAAGCTACACAGATTATATTGCAAGCTAAGGAAATTTGAGCATGATTGATTGAAGACATGATTGATTGATCGTCTCAACGCAAACAGGAGATCAATTTCAGCAAAGAAGAGGCAAACACAAATTACACCATGTAAATATTAGGGAAACAGCTGTTAATTTCTACATGTCGATCAGAGATTTCCTACTCAAAATAAGAAATCACAGTGACAGCGAGACGAAGTCTGAATACTGCAGTACGTTTGTCGCTCTATAAACCATGAAGTGCATTACTGTTCATCGATTGCAAGCTAAAAGATGTTGAAAAATGTACTCAAATTTAAGTTCTTTTACCTACATAGGGATATAAGGTCTAGATTCAAATTCTGTAATGGTATTTTTATCACTTATTTCATATAGTCTCCCATTCTCGTAATCTCAGGGCCAACTGTTTAGGGAATGGAAAGTTAGCAGAGAATCAACAGATTCTGTCATTGTGCAATATGTTCAGGAAAGGAACGAAACATCAAAATTTAACCTCTGGAAGACTTCACATGAGAGAAATTAAGAACTTGCCTTTTCTCTGAGAATATAGAGGCGGACCTCCCATTCTCTGCACGAAGAACTCGTATTGATTTTGAATTGCATCTTCTTTCTTCGAATTCCCAAAAATTGATCGGAACCACTCCTCCTCGTCGTCATATACCCTGTATTCGCATTGATGAAGCAATAAACCACAGTTACTAACTAAAAAATCAGTTTGATCACGACGAACTACAGCCAGAGAGCATCAATTAGTGGAAATAACATATCATCGACTGATCCTAGACATATCCATCATCTGTCGATTAAAAATCACTTCCATGTACAATCGAAACACCAAAAAACATTAAATCCGATTCCGAATCCACAGCTGTTCTCCAAATGAAAAAAAAAACAACGCAAAACTCAAATCACATGGCCGTGCTGCATTCGACAATAGAAACAAACCTGTTGTAGAAGTTGGTCGAGAGAGTAACGAAGGTCTGGAGACCTAACTTCTGAAACAAATTGACTTCGTCAATGGCGAAGGCGTCTTCGCGCTTCAATCCGCTCCACTCGGAAGCCTTCTCTTGCAAACTCTGCATTTTTCTCTCCGATGGGCGGCGGGTGAGTTGAGGGTCAAGGCGTGTCAACCTAGATTAGACGCCTTGGAATGGCGAAGCAGGAGGAAGATTTATAGGGGAGATGAAGCTGGTTGTGAGTCGCAGAGATTCTCCGTTGGTGGGGCGGAGTCGTCAGCAACAGCATTGGAGCTACGCCATTGGAGGGTGGGGCTCCAATCTGTGGGCTACGCAATACCGATGGGTGGCCCGGAAAGTAACATCATGAACTAATAATAATGCCGTTCTATTATTATTATTATTTACCGTGAATGCTTAATGCTTTCGTGCTCTGTTATTAAATTAAATGTTTGTTTCATGCTGTTTTAATAAATGATACCTTTTTAGTAGATTTTAATAAATAATATTAACTAATCTTCATTTGTTTACTCTAAATTTATAAAAAATATTTGTTTACGGTTGATTTATAAAGTTTAACCAATCATATAAACTAAATTAAAACTCAGTGTAGACCACGGTGATTGATTTTTACTTTCTAAAATGATAAATGTAGAATTACGATGATGTGAATATTCGATTTCAAAATAATTAATAAATGTCGTCTATAACTAAGTCATTGGTATGGATCGCTATTGTCATTTACCACTATTTTTCTTAATGTAATTTTATTGTTTTTTTAAATTTACCTTTTATTGGACATATTAAGTATGGGTACTTTTTTATGTTTTTCTATATGATTGATGATCTAACATCTAGTTTTTAGTTGATAGGATATATAAAGTATCGTCAATAGTTTGCCAGTTTGTCCCTTAAATATACATTTGTTTATCACAATTTAGTAACATAATATTTATTGTTGCGTTTGTAAGGAATGCAAACAAAATTCCACATTTGCTAAAGAAGTGAATGATGATGGATATATAAGAGAAAGACAATTATCTCAATTGGTATGAGACATTTTGGATGGAACAAAAAGAAAAATCGTAAGGACTATGTCCAAAGCGGACAATATCATATCATGGAGATACTCGGGATACGAAGAATACCGTTGTCCTTAACATCTATTATATTAATTGAAGTTAAAGGTTTCATCACTGCCCCGTATATATTATATATTGAATTATAAGATTTTGTTTCTTTTTTATTTGTAAAAGTGAAATTCGAACTTTGATAGAAGATACCTGCCAATCTTCAAATTGTGGGGTTTGTAGTAAAAATCTACAAAATTGAAAGATTAAAAGGTGTAATTTATCATAAAAAAAATCCGTTTCAAGGAATTAAAAAAAAAAAAAAATCCGTTTTAAGGAAGATAATCCTTATTTTGAGCAAGGGAAAAAAAATTGTTTTCCTTATGCCATTCCGCAAAAATTTCGGGGGTAAAAAAAAAATCGTTATTTATATGTCGAACGTAAAATATTAACGCGCGTGAAGTAACAGCCTCGTCTTTCCTGTTCAAATCCTCTCACCTCTTACGATTATCTGTGGTGGTCGGCGAGCTGCTGCATCTCTGTTTCACGAAACTGAGTCGCCGAAACCCTAATTTTTTCCTCATTATCAGAGAGTCATTGCTTGTATTTGAGTTGCACATTCATACACATAGCAACGAGAGAGAGAGAGAGAGAGAGAGAGAGAGAGAGAGAGAGAGAGAGAGAGAGAGAGAGAGAGAGAGAGAGAGAGAGAGAGAGAGAGAGAGAGAGAGAGAGAGAGCGGTAATTCATGAATGGTAGCCATGGAAGCTGATAGAATGGAGAAAGAACAGCAGCGAACCACCAGGAAACGGCCTCGTTCCGCATGGGACGTCGTGCCCTCCGAACAAGAGGTTGGTTGGATTTGGGTCTTGTGTTTTGGGATTAGATTTTCCAGAGACGACGACGTGTTGAATTATGGAGCCCATGGCAATTAGGGCTTTTATTTCGAATCGCGAAGATTATGCTTATACGGTTCTGGTAGTCTTACATACGTTTCAACGGTTGCTGGGTGCTTATTTTTCCTTTGTAGGCTCATAAGGCTTTGGTGGTGGGTAAGGATGAGGTGAAAAGACACGCATCGCCCCCGAGAAGAGACGATGATCGCGAAGGACATTATGTATTCAACCTCGGCGAGAATCTCACTCCGAGATGTGAGTGTTTTTTTGTTTGTTCTAACCGGTTTTCATTTTGAATTGGCTTCTGGTTATACCATGATTGTTTGGGTATGGAGTGTGTTAAATCGCGCCCGCATTGGTGGTATTTTCTTCTTATCAGGCTAGGGTTTCACAGTAAATCATAAATAAAATAAAGCTAGTATTTTGTGACTTAACATCACTGGAGCCTTCCTTTTATCTCGTTTGCTTGCGAGAAAGCAAGCTATAGGGAAATAATAAAATTCTTGAAACTTTCTGAGATAACCTCTTTTGGTTGTTGCCACCAGGTGTAAGCTGTTACGACATTCTTTTATTATATCGTTAGTTCTTTATGACGTGCATATTGATCTTGTAGCATAGATCTCTCTTCAACTTCCAGCATGGGTTGAGACTCTTCTTGTGGATTTCATGTTATCATTGAAATCTATTTTTAGCAGGGAAAAGTTCTATATAAGTTTTAAGTTTAAAAAATTCGGGAGTTGAATTCACCTAGGTTTCTTTGCCATGTTGCTGGCGCATGATAAACTCCATATGAGACCCTTTTTTTGGGTGTTTCTGAACAACGATTCCCTTATTTTTTTCTAAATACACAAATGCGATAAATCAACGAGAAGTTCGTATCTTATTAAAATAAAAAAAAACCATATGGGATAACTATACAACATTCCTATGCATTTTATGTCCTCTCTGATTTTTGTAATCTACTTTCAACACGCCATTTTTCAGATTTTCCATTCCTTTAATTGTTATTAGGTTTTCTGGTCATTCTTTTATTCTTTTATTTTTTGGTTTTTTGATTTGTTATTACTTGTATCTTAATGGGTGATCGGTGACATGCAGATAAAATCCTCAGCAAGATGGGTGAAGGTTAGCCGTCAAGATCCCTGCTGTCTGCAAGATTTTATGTTTTTGTGATTCTGCTCGAGTCCACTTAGCAAATTGCTAGTGCTGTAGGCACATTTGGTCGAGTTTTGGAATGCTGGGACCGTCAAACTCGAGAATATGTGGCCATTAAGGTAGTTCGAAGCATACGAAAATACCGCGATGCAGCCATGGTTGAGGTGGATATACTTAAACATCTTGCTCAGAATGACAAAGGCAGCTTACGGTATGTATCTATTTCATTATGTTTCGTTCTGGTCTTCAATTCATCATATAACATAATCTAACTCTGCTTTGCAACATGTTCCTCATGCAGTTGTGTGCAGATTAGAAATTGGTTTGACTACCGCAATCACATATGTATAGTAAGTATTTCAGTTTATTTTCATTGATTTTTATCTCTCCTCTCCCTCTCTTGATATTTAAAATGTTGTTTTTTGTAATTCTTTTGATGTCATATGTTCTGGTAACTGAAGTCTGAAGTTAATCTCTTTCGATTATCAAAATGGTGGTGGTATTTCTTTTGCTATTGGACAAACGTTATTGTCAATTATTGTGTACATGCATTCTTCATGCATTTACAAGTTCTTTCGTACATGTGGGCTTATTCATAGAATTGGGAAATTAACACAAACCTTCCTTTGAATGCATTTGAATGGTTTGATCAGGTGTTTGAGAAGCTTGGACCAAGCTTATTTGATTTTCTAAAGAGAAATAAATACTGCCCATTCCCTGTGGACCTTGTTCGAGAGTTTGGACGACAGCTTTTGGAATCTGTAGCATGTCTGTGGATTTATTTTTGACCTCTATATCATCTCTCTGGTTTTCATTTATCTCGTTTTTTCCTAAAAAGCTCCAAAACCATTTTCTTTGCTCTTTCCTCTTTTCAGGGGTGGAAAAGTGTCTTATCATTCCAATCTTCTTTGTTTAACTTGTTTATTTTGCTTCATCATATCTGGCAGATATGCATGATTTACACTTAATCCACACAGACCTGAAGCCAGAAAATATACTTCTTGTGTCTTCTGAATATATAAAGCTTCCTGGCTGTAAGGTATTTAGACATTTCAAATCTGAGAATTTGGGTGAAAACCTAAATATATCTTAAGAACAATGCTTGAAATGATACAGAAGGTTTCGTCGGATGAAACGCAATTCAGGTGCTTGCCCAAGTCTAGTGCAATTAAGCTGATTGATTTTGGTAGTACTGCCTTTGATAATGAGAATCATAGCTCCATTGTTTCTACAAGGCATTACAGAGCCCCTGAGATTATACTAGGTAACTAGTTATGTGGTTGGCTAGTGAAATATGTGTTTGTGTATGGTTTCTTCCTCTCTATCCTTCTCTGATTCCAAACTGAGAAACCTTCGCTGTGGAAACTTTATCCTAAATTTAAATTTATTTATGTTGTTGCTTAGAATAAAGCAGTGTCTGGAGGAGAGGGAGATGAAGCCCAGTAGTAGCAATAGGGCAGATGACAAAATCTCTGTCACAACAATTTATTTATAAATTTACCTTTTAAAATGTGATTTATGGAGCATCCTTGATCCTCCTTATACGGAAGCTAGTTTTTCTCCTATATGTTTGAATAAATTTGACTTCTTTTCTTCGTTACTAAAATTTTTACATCCATTTGGCACAACTCCTATAATCAAAAGCATATCGTGTCTCTGCTCTTCCAACAATTCATACATATGTACGCAGGGCAGAAATGTTTTAAGCTTTTCATATGTCTTCATCACTTTAAAAGAATGAGTTGAATGTGTTTAATATATGATGGAAGCTCCACTTTTGTAACATTTGGGTAGGCAAAATTAATTTTGAGGTTAGAGTGACATTTATGGCCGTAGTCTCCAGAGCAACCATGTTTGCTGCTTGACCCTGTCTTAAACACTTCCAACTCACGGGGGGCCTTATCTTGCAACTTTATCATCAGATAGGCATGAAAGTAATATGACTTTATTGCATATCCCACTTTACTAGATTATATGATCTTTGATTACTGCACTTAGAATCTCTGCAAGGAAATGTCAACAATATTAGATATTGCATCGCAAATGCCTCCTACATATTATACATGTCGTCTTCTCACCTACATTGATAAATGTTTTGCAGGTCTTGGGTGGAGTTATCCATGCGATTTGTGGAGTATTGGTTGCATACTTGTTGAACTGTGCTCGGTTAGTATTTGTTGAACATAACTCCTGTTTGATTATGGAATTTAATATTGGTAAATTGTTAAATTTTGAAATCCTGTAGGGCAAAGCACTGTTCCAGACCCATGAGAACTTGGAGCATTTGGCAATGATGGAGAGGGTGTTAGGACCTCTGCCAGGGCACATGATTCAGAGTGCCGAGTACTGAAACATCCAGATTTCTCTCCATTTATTTCCCCCGTAGGGTTTATAATTTGACTGGTTTTCTATCTGCTTCATGTAGCCAAAACGCTGAAAAATATTTCAAACGAGGGTCACGTCTAAATTGGCCCGAAGGAGCAGTTTCAAGAGAAAGCATTAGAGCTGTGAAGAAGCTTGATCGTTTGAAGGTCTTTATATATTATTATGCTTCTTTTAGTTTTATATGCTAATAGTTCTATAGAAA
Source organism: Momordica charantia (assembly GCF_013281855.1). Taxonomy (NCBI): domain Eukaryota; kingdom Viridiplantae; phylum Streptophyta; class Magnoliopsida; order Cucurbitales; family Cucurbitaceae; genus Momordica; species Momordica charantia. Next base: position 2,570,933 of record NW_028275166.1, read on the forward strand.
TTATTTACTAACTTGCATAAAATGGTTATCTTTTTGTCTTTAGGATATGGTTTCACAACATCTGGGTTTCTCCAGGTCTCTCTTGACTGATCTGTTGTACGATTTACTGAAATATGACCCTTCAGAACGTCCGACCGCCCGTCAAGCCCTTAACCATCCCTTCTTTAAGAGTATAGCTTGAGAAGGAACACTTCCATGCTAAGTTACATTTGCAATACAAGTTCGTCTGCAGAATGCTTCCTTCTTTACTAGGGGAAAAAATTAGATTGATATCGAGATTGCTAGTGCAGACAATGATTTTACTTGTATTTGTTGAAGTATGGCTATTAATGAAAAGCATGTCAATATTGTCAGCAAATTTTTTGCTAGAACTTTTTTTTACGCAGTTGTTTATTAATTTTTCAATAGTGCTAGTACCAAAAATATTCTATTCCAGTTTAGAAGTGCACAAATATCTAACTACTTGATCAATACTCTCTAAAAACAGTGTTTATATAATCTTTTAGGAAAGTATTTATAACTATAAGTTGTTGGAATTAGAAAGACATTTTTGAGTGACCAAAATGAAATGTATTCTACATCTGCAGATACGGAATGTGTCAAAATAATGCAGCTATCAGATTTATACACACTCATATCTTAAATTCTTGTTCATCTGAGAATTCATGTCAATTGTCTGAGCTATAAATCACATTCCATAATAGAAAATGAATCATCTTGTAGCTGCACATATAGTGCTTGAGATAATTACTGAAGGAAACAGATGTTATTTCATGGAATAGCCTTTGGGGATTTGTTCTAATTGGGCAGATGAGAAAGGCCAGGGCCTCATTCATGGTGAATTGCCTTGTAAAACCATTTTGCCAGTCATCATTTCATGAAAATTCAAAGCCATTTATGAAAGATCAAAGATGTATTCTGAATGTCTGAAGCACTTACAGTGCATCATAGTTTACTGCAGTAGAAAAATAAGGTCAATATTTGTGAGATGTGATCTATGTTTTAGAAGGTGATCCTTTTTCACCTGATCGAAGACTTTGGAGTTAAAAAAAAAGGAAAGAAGTAAATTTACTCCCTATTGAAGTTGAAACTCCTCAAATGTTGTGAATCTATTTATCGTAAATCATAAATCATCGTAGATATAACATAAATTCTTATATTTTTATTCAACAGTTGAACAAGATTGGTTAAATATCCCAGAGTTAGAACCATTTGATAGCAATTATGACTAACTCACGGCTCTATTGCCTGGAGACACATATTCAAGGGAGGGCTAGGCAAAATTCACCCCAACTAACCAAGCAAGAGCTTAGCTCGACACTCCCTTGGTCGCAGGGATGCTACCAACGTATAATTCGCTGGCTGGCAGGTATGAATTGTCTATATTGACGAGACAGAAAGTTACTCTTATGAAAGATAGGATCTATTCTTTACAAAGGTACACAACTTTTACTTGAAACTCGATAACAACTCAAAATAAGTACTAATTTAAGTACTAACTTAAACTTTGAGATGTACGCGGCAGAACACCACGGGTGCAATATTCTATTTGCAAGTCACCACCTTAACTGACTAGGTGTCCAACTCAAATCTGAAGAATCTCACATCAACCATAGCAAAATGGCTTTTTGGTTCCATGCAAAAGGGTTATCAAACCAAGATTTAAAAAGCACAATTGACACATCAAATTTACAAAATTTTCAGAACAAGTGTGAAACTGAGAGAAAAAAAAGAAAAGAAACGAAACAACGAGACATTAACACTGGATCTAAAGCTGCTGCACAAGCGAGAAAAAAAAGAAAAGAAACGAAACAATGAGACATTAACACTGGATCTAAAGCTGCTGCACAAACGAAAGTCCCGATACGACGATTACTGCAAACACACTGCAGTCCATGAAAATTGCTCCCATTGCCTTCTGAACCAATAAACCTGCCTCTAAAACCTTACCAATTTGTTCAATTGAACTTTGTCCTACAAGTGGAGTTACTTGACCATCTCCTCTATGAGGCCCTCTAAAACCCTTCTTTTTGGTGAAAAGAAGCCTACCAAGTACAACTGTTACATTAGTGAGCAAGAGAAGATAGAGGGGTCTAGATCCAAAACCGATTCTCGTAAGACTCTGGCCTAAGAAAGGAAATCCTACATATGATGCAACTACTAGAAAGGCTATAGTAGCCGAAAAGCAAAGGCGGGTCATCTCAGATTCAGAAATGGCTGAACTTAATTCATTTAAAGAGAAGGAAGTGACGGGTGGCAATTTTGGATTGTAGCATTGATCTCTGCCCAATGTAGAAAGAGATGAATTTTGACCTTCAGATCGGGCGAGACGGGGCGGTGCTTTTCCAACATCTTCTTGAGTAGAAGCTACTGCAGTTTCTACCGCCTTATGTTTGCTCGAAAGAGGAGCCGAACTGGTTCCATGATATGCAGAAGACCTAGCATCGATCTGAGGATCCTTATGTTGCAATGTAGAACCTACCAGCTTGCCCTTTTCATCAGAAACTGCACAAGGAGCGTGAAATGTGAGCAAAACAATAATTTTAATTTCCATTTGAGTAACACAAAAAAAAAAAAAAAAAGAAGACCTACAGAAAAATTCTGTAAGGTGGAGGAGAAATGAATTCAATGCTGAAAATCCTCATGCTAATCAGGTAATTTTGCAAAGTAAGACTGTGAGGAGGCCAACAAGGGTAGATTGATACACTACAATGGTTTCGAATAGTAGGTTTCTCTAGTACTGAACTTTTTTCCATGGAAATAACTCAATTTCAATGCAACTTCTTCAAAATACATGGTTTCAAATAGCGATCTATGCCATTTCAATTCCAATGCTACTTTTTCTGTATTCAACTTTTCTAAATAATTTATACCATGACAACCTTCTGTTGGGGTAAATATAACAGCACAAATTGAATTGCAGGTCAAGGGCTCTAAACCTTTTTAGCAACAATTCTTCTACACAAATTTTAGCTTAGAATTTGACTTGTTACGTTTACTTGGAATCATTGCAATAGAAAGACGAGACTTTGGAACCTAGATTACCCAAGTTGGCGCACGTCAGACCCACATTCTTACCTTATTCACCGTCATTAATTTTTTTTAATTAAAAATATAACCAGCAAATTATGAATTGCTTAAATAAAATTCCTAAACCTACCACTAATTTAGCTTTTCATTACACCATTCGGTAAGGAAAGATAAAGCAGAAAAGAGGAAACACAATCGCATTTTCTCGCAACAAAACTCCTCCAGAAAACAGATTTTCAGTCAAATCACGCGAAGTCCAGAAAGCAACAAAGAAAAGAAGAAGAATACCGGTGTGTTGATCGGAAATACGAGGTTGGAGATCCTGACGATCAGAAATCAACGGCTGGGTTGATGAATCCTCAGTTCCAGCGTAAGGCGAGGGAGAGGGAGAGGGAGAGGGAAGGGACTGGATCTGACCGGTGATTAGGGCCAAACGGTCGGAACCTCGCTCCAGGATCCGCCGGCGTCTAGATTCTCTGGGGTTCGCCGCCATAAAAAAATTCCTTCAGAATCGTCGGAACCGGGTCGGTTTCCGATTACTTCTGCAAGATTTAAGATTATCTGAGTCCTCCGTTGTTTCAATTTCCAGGCGTAAAAAAAGAAAGGAAGGAGGAGGTTAGAAATCGACCACGTGTTGATCACGTGATAAAGGTTAGGAAAAAAGAATTTCGTATCGTATCTATGGAATATGGATCATTCAGGAGGGACGGGTCGGGACGAATATTCTAAAGCGAGAGTCGTTAATGGGCCTTTTGAGATACATGTTGGGCCAAAAATTGGCCTCTAATTGATTATTGGGCCTTTTGAAATACGTGTTGGGCCGAATTAGAACATAAATTTTTTATTTTTTATTTATTTGTTTTTTAGAAAAACTCAGAATACTTAGTAGAAATGGACGACAAGATAATATATAGTTCGTTAAAATACTATTTTGGTCTTTGTACTTTTAGCCTCGGTTTATTTTAGTCCATCTACTTTTAAAATGTTGATTTTGGTTCCTATATTTTTAACTTTGATTCCTTTTAGTCCCTGTACTTTGAAAATGTTCATTTTGGTCCATGTACTTTGAAAATGTTCATTTTGGTCCCTGTACTTTTAAAAGGTGATAATTTTAGTCATTCATCGTATTTTAACACAAATTTTACACCCAACGAAAACAATTTAGTAAAAATTAATGTTTACATTGTAAGAAATATATTGATTATAATGTGGTGTTGAAATTGTGATAGAAAAATAAGATTTAAAATAAAATGAAATGACCAAAATGGTCACTGTATAGAAGTAGGAAGTAATTTTCAAAATACAGGGACCAAAATGAACCAAATGGACCAAAACCAACATTTTAAAAGTATAAGGATTAAAATGAACCAGATGATCAAACTAGTATTTTAACCTATATAATTTTAATATAGACCAATGGAGATTGGAAATTTCTTAATTAACTTAAAAATTTTGTCATATTTTCTAAGTTAAATTATACAAAATGCCATGTACTTTAGCAGGTCCAAAATTTTACATTTAATTTTTTATACAAAATATTTCAGTTAAAAAAAAAAAACTAGAAACGACAAATTAGAGAGGAAACTTTAAAATCTTAATATTCTAATATAATTTTCTCAATCCAAGATGAATTCACATCACATTTTTGCTTAATTTTAATAGAAAAAGTTAACATTAGGATTGTTTTAAAACAATTTTTAAAGTATAAATAAAAATGAAACTTTTGAAATGTCAGAGACATAATTGGAACATACTCAAGTTTAGGGACATTTTGTATGATTTAACCAAAAAAATAATAATGTTTCCTGAAACGCTAATCCATTTCCATATGACAAAAATTGTAATAACTGATTTGGAATTCCAGATTAGGGGGAAGTTCTCAGCCCAGCTCATATCTGAAGTAAATCAGACCAAATTTCTAACAGTAATAGCTTTCAATAAAAAAATGTATTTATCATAAAAACAGAAAATAGAATACAAATAAAGACTATGAAGTAGCTAAAACTCAAGGAAGCAAATCACTACTTCAATCAAATGGAACCCAGAAAGCTCAATGCTTCCAACTCATGGTGCTGCACTAATGCGTCTATAAACTGCCCGAAAAGTCTGTCCCTCATTTCTTGCAACCTTTTGTCCTTCCTCAGTTGCAGAACTTAAAAGCTCGACGGCCGGATCTGCCTCGAGTTCTTCTGCCGTTAGAGCCTCGAACAAGGGGTGGTTCTCTAGACAAGCCTTCATCCACTCTCCAAGCTCTTCCACATCTGTGATTGTGTATATAATTCCTCCAACTCTCAGGGCGAATGCATACTCATCGAGCAGATGTGGACTGATCACACGACGCCGATGATTCTTCTCTTTGAAATGAGGATCCGGGAACAAGAAAAACATTTTCGAAAGTTGCGCCTTTTCGAAGTAGTTTGGGATGTACTTCATGGAATTTGTTCTAACTACCGAGATGTTCTGGTACTGGCCAGGATTTGCTACTCTTAAAGCTAAGATCCGTTCCTTAACATACTCTGTTACTTTATCCCGGAGTTCCATTCCAATCATCAGGGTTTCGGGGAAAAGGTTCGAGAGACTAATCAGAAGACCTCCAAAACCACATCCAATATCTGCAAATTCAACCTTTTTCGATCTATCTGGCTGATCATTTGAAGGGAACCATTGAGGGTAGTGAAGGGAATAGTCAACTTCACTGGGTGAAATTGGTACAGGGAAGTGAGAGTCGCTCAGAGGGTTGCTGTGTGCTCTTGCACGGTAGAAACGCTTCCGAGGCAGGCCTGTTGACTTGCTGATAGTTGGATTTGCATCATGCTCCAACATTTTTAATGCTGTAAGACCACAGGAAAGATATGTTAACGGGGAAATCTGACCTACTAAGAGGGACTTATAAGGAGAAAAAAAAGGTTTAAATCCAAAAGTTTGTAATGGTAATCTCAACGAGCACAGTCAAACAAGTATCTTGAATTGAAATCTAAAGAGAAATTATCTGGTCCCACTAATAATAAAATTCTAGTTGGGTCTGAAAAAAAAAGTGTCAATATAACCAAGGAAAAAGTTCCTGGTAGCACCTGAATGATGCATGAGAAATACAAGTAGAAAAGAAACACAACATTAATTAGCACGGATGTAACAATTGAATGAAATTCAAATAGTCACAAAGAAAACTTAAGTGGGTTCTTGGTAGCACCTGAATGACGCATGAAAAGTACAATTAGAAAAGAAACACAACATTCATTAATACGGATCTATCAATTGAATGAAATTCAAATAGTCACAAAGAAAACTTAAGGGGGTCTTCATCACACCAAACGGAAGTATGGGGGGGGGGGGGGGGGGGGAGGCAGGCCAATAATGTAAATATCATATATATATATATATTGATAAGAAACCAAGGTTTGAGAGAAAACGAAAGAATATCCAAAGAGCATACAAAAAATCATGAGCCCAAGTGCCCAACAAAAGCAAACCGCCCTATAAGAAGGGCCCCAATCCAAAATAATAACACCTAACTGATAATTACAGAAATCCTTCAAAACCGACACCCACAAGGAGGAGTTAAACCTAACAATTTCCCACACTAAATCCCATGGCTAAACACCCCATAAAATAACTTGACCACAACAACCTTCCTCTATCCCAACAAATTTCCTCCACCATTGCCCTGTAGTCCCTGTTGAAAGCCAAGGAAATCCTGAAGACCTCCAGGAATGGACTCCATATAGGCCTGACAAACTAGCAATGTAAATATCATATATATTGATCAAACCATTTCATTAGGAGGTGGCCTCACCCCAACATTAGGCAAACAACCAAAATCCTTTCTTATGGCCAGAAGGAAAAGGAAAAAAAAAACTTTTATCAGGACTATAAGAACCTTTATGCTGTAACCATTTTCAGGTCAAAACGCGATTAGACCAATATGTAACGGCGATTAGACCAAAGTTTGTTTCCCTTAGAGATGGTAGATAATAACATAAGAATGCTATAAACAGCTATACTTAACTACTTGCTAGTATTTTGGCACACTGCCAAATAGAATTATCCAGTCTCACATTAGGCCGTATATTGCAACGGATTTCAAACAATAATATTTCCATAGAATAACAAATATCAGGAGAAGGTTTATGCAAGACTCAGCGTCTTGCATCTTTTAGAGAAATGAAGATCAAGGGACTATGATTTGGTAAAGCACATCAAGAAAATCCAATACCTAAACTTATCTAAAGAAGTAAAATGCTTGATAAAGTATGCTATGCAGGGGGTATAAAAGAAAAACAAAGACAAATTATTAGACGAAACAGAACGGAGAGGGGGAAAAAAAATCAAGGCATTATTTCAAACACCTGGTCTACATATTAACAAGCAACGAATTTCTCAAATAAACAAGAGCAGGAACGAATTGAAAACAGCAACACTATAATCAGAAAACATAAAACATTCCCAATTGACAAAAAGGAAACTAATTAAACAGAAATTAACGAGCTCAGCCAAGCGATTGTGACCCTCTCTACTAACTACGCATCAAAGAAAAGGGAACAAAATTTCAAAGTCGACAGAAAAGGAATTTCAAATGAAGAACAAAACCAGAACACCGGAAGAGCTTACCGAATTGGAATCGCTAAATGCTGAAGCCTGCCGGAGTAATGGGCGTCCGCCGCCACCAGAAGTTGCGGTTTTTAACGAGATCTGGGTTCTTCTGGTTCTCAAAGACGGTTAAAGGTGGGCTTGAGCCCGATTCAGACGCAAGATAACCTACTTACTGGACCGTATATTGGGCCTATTGGGCTTAACAAATAGAGCCCACATTCAGTCTCTAAAATATTGAAAAAGGAAACTATATATAATTTGGTCATAACGTTTTGTTTTGGTATTTTTTGATTAGTTTTTGTAGTACACAATAGACATATTATTTGAAAATTAATTTAGTTTTCATTAAAAAAATTAAATTAGCTCGGGAGAAAAGAAACTATATATATTTGCATATAAACCCTTGTGACAAGTCTTGGTACTAAAATTTACTAATCTTCATTAACATTGATTTCCCCACTTACCAATTTCAAGGTTTGCTTATCTACTTTTTTAAAACTTGTGGATGATAAATTCTAGATTGACCCTCAATCATTTGTTTGCCAATAATTTTCCTTTATGAGAACCTCCAAGATCAATATTAGTTTGTTTAGGTTTAATTCTGTTTTGTTCCCAAAATTTTATATTTATTTTATTTTGATCAATTAGACTTTCGTACAGTTTAATTTGAGTATCGGTAAATTTTTGCAAAAAGAAAAATTAGGTTTATATACTCTTTTAGTTGCTATATTTTCGATTTTAGTACTTGTATTTTCCAAACATTCATTTTGGTCTCCCTATACTTTAACTTCGGTTCATTTTAATCTTTCTACTTTTGAAATGTTCATTTTGATCTCTATTTAAAAAAAAAAAAGACTATTTTTTTCATTCATTTTCATTTTTATCTCATCTATTTCGATAATTTTTTTAGCATTACACATAATTCAATAAAATTCTTGGAATATAGTCATACATTTGTATTTAAATGGTTTATAAAGTTTTTGTTAAGATTTTGCAAATAGGGATCAAAATGACCGTCACCTTTTAAAAATATAGGAACTAAACTCATAAATGTTTTTAAAAGTATATGAACTAAAATGAATCAAAGTTAAAATTAGAAAAATAAAATAAGTGTTATAAAAGTATATGGTCCAAAATTGACTAAAGCCAAAAGTATACGAGTACTAAAAGAGTATTTATTTTAGTCTTTGTAACCAATTCTTTTAATAATTCTTATAAAGTATATATATTTTTCATTTAGTTGATCAATATAATTTATACAGAAAAATGTTTTGAAGCCATATGGAATAAGATTAGTTGTTTTGGTTTTCTAATATGGATTTAGGTTCTTGTTAAATTATCAAATCATAATTAACAAACCAAGCGCAGCATGCACGAAATAGTACCATTTGAAAAGTTGGGAAGTAAAGTATCTACCTAAAAATAAAATTTAACGACTAATAATATATATATATATATATATATATATATTTTCTTTTTCCTTCTAAATTTAATTTGAAAAGTTGAGAGACTAAGTGCAGCATGAAATAAAACCATGAGGACAATAATATATATAATTTAAACATATGACTTTAAATTCAATTTTCAATCTTGTATTTAGTTGAATGAGTCAATTTCAATTGTGTTGATTATGCCAATTACAATGAAATTGATATATATTTTTTTAAATTAAGTATTAGTCAAATATTAACATCATGTACGAAATTTGAAGAATTTCCCGTTATTTGTTTTAGATCAATTCATAGTTAAAAGTATTAATATTCATGGATTCGGTCTCAAAACTAATTAACAATGGAAGAAGTAGTCCATATCTGTTATAATCCGTGGTTAATTATGTCATTTTTCTTTTCAACATGAGATTCTTAACAAAACGGTGGATGTGATCACTAAATCAAAGTAAAATGTGCGAGCTATATTTCTTGAGTTTATTCATGGAGGAATAATAACAAAACTTTTATTTATCCAAATTTCCACATAATTAAGTGAAAATAATCTCTAGACCATTTGCTTTGTGCTTCCTTTTTAGTGACAGTACTTAGTTATCTGAAATTATTTAATAAGCATTATCGAAAATATTCAGTAGTATGATCATTTCCAACAACTAAAGAGATTAATTCTGAAAAGCTTCAATTTTTATCTTGAAGTGTTTGACAAGTATAAATATACCAAACCCTAAATGAAGAACTGGTCTGTCTTTTTAGGGTTAGTTCTTCGCCTTCTTCTTCGACGTTGCTTCTAGAGATCGAGTTGTCGTCTTTCTTGACAAACACATTTCAACTACACCAACAATGAGTTGTCGATAACGTTGTTGTAAGCCTTGATCCATTATTTTCTAAAATATAAATTAAACGGTCAAGGATATAGCGAATCAAAGACGTATCTTTGCGACGTGTTTATCAAGTTATTGAATCGGTAGAAATTTTTGGAGTTAGGTATTTATACAAAGAAACAAGAAAACCTTAATTTATTGTTTTAGTTGCTAACAACATAGAAATGATCATTGTCAAACATTGTATTTGTATTATTATGAGGGTTATGTGTGATCGACTTGTAAATTTGTAATATTAACAGATAAATTATCTTAAAATTTTGATGATATGATTTAGAGTATATTATATGTATTTCAAGCTCAAATAATTGAACTCTAATTTATAAAATTTTTTAACAAAATAATTCTGTAGTCTTGAAGTGTAGAACAAGTAGGGGATGAAAAATTAACCTTATTTTCTGTTAAAGAAACCTAAATCTAATTAATATGCAACAGCTCACAATTGTTGTTGAACTTTTTCAGACAAAGTCATGTTTGGATATACAAGAAATTGATCGACACAAGTCATCGGTAAACGACATTTGATTTGTCAAAAGTGTAATGTAACGTTAAATTTTATCGCATATCAATTAGAAGTGAGAAAATGTATCAATTTATAAATGTAGACAACAACTATTTATTAGTGTGACTGATCAAGCGTTTTTAAATAAAATTCAAAATAAAATCAATGTGAATAGCGAGACTAAAAATATAGGCTGCAATATCTTTTTCTTTTTTTTTTTTCTGAAAAGATGTACCATTTCATTGAGCAAGATATGTGAGAAATATACATCAAAATAAGAGGAAGCTAAAAAAAAGCTCTCCAATATAATTAAGAGAAATAGTAGAGATATCATAATTATTAAAAAAAAAACGAGATATTTTGGACCAAGAAGAAGATGCCGTACGTTTTGATGTCGTCCCAAGATGATTTATAGGCCTGCTTGTATCTATGAAGTAAAGGGGTGTATATATAAAGAAGTATATATATATATATATATATATATATATATATATATATTATGAGAGAATTTATAACAATATTTTCTATTAATTAATCATAACACTTTTTGTATTTAAAAAAAAAAAAAACTACCCCAAACACACACCATAATACTATAAGGGTCTTTTTTGTGGCTATTTTTGTAATTATTTGCTAGCTTGTTGAGTACTTTAATTAAATATTCACACCCATGAAAAACCCTAAGCTGTTAACAATAAAGATTTCTTCTGTGTTGAGAAGAAAGCCACACTAAAGACCATTTTGTTCCTTTTAACTTTGCAAAATTTTATAAAAGAAAAAGTACACACATAGAAATTCAAAGAAAATAATGATCCTTATTTTTATACTAATAAATTATTGGAGAAGATTAATTAATTTAATTTTGGTTGAATTATTATGTCTAATATGTCTCTAAACTTTATAGAGTATTTAGTAGAAATCCCTAATTAAACTTAATTTTATATATAATAGATCTCTATATTTAAAAATATCTAATAAGTATATAACCTTCGATTTAACGTCTAATAAGTCTATGACATATTAATAAATTTTTAAAATTAATGGATCCATTAGACATAAAATTAAAATTTGTGTTGAATATAAGACCCTAATTTCGTATCCGATAAATCCATGAGTTTTAAAAAAATATCAAATAAGTCAAAAGATCTATTACAAATACATTTAAAGTTTAGATATCTATTATATACAAAACTAAAAGTTCAGGATCTCTTTTATTAAAGGATCAAAAGATAAGAGATATTTATAATATATATGACTATTAGTTTTGAGATGGAACTCATTAATATTAATATGTATTTAAGCTGATTTTCTGATGTTTAAGAATATATTAACATGCATTTACAAATGTCAAGATGGCCGAGTTGGTCTAAGGCGCCAGTTTCAGGTACTGGTCCGAAAGGGCATGGGTTCGAATCCCATTCTTGACAAACATAAAACTTAAATTTATATTATAATTTTTCATATATTTAGTTCATGAATTCAACCTCTCTCTCTTGAAGAATTCCAAGTGGTATCTGCCTCTATAGCTCATTTTAGAAACCCTAATATTTCTGACTTATGCTGTTTTACTAATTTCTTTTGATTCATTTGACTGTTTCATATATACGTGTCCATTCAATTAAATTATCATAATAATAATAATAATAATAATAACCATTCAATCACGTTAATATAGTTTGAAGCCTGGAGGGTTTTGATTGGTATCCCCGACGCCTCTTGCTTTTTAATTAATTTCGATAGAGGATTAAATAGTTTTTTTTTTTTTTTTTAGTTTAGGAGAGTGTCTCAGGACAAATCTGGTTAAGAATAGGGACGACATATTTGTTCTAAAAAATAATTTGCCTATTCATTAAGAAGGATGGAAAATGGGTATCCTAGCTAGCGAATTGAAATTAGGAATTTATAGGGCATATGAATCTCTAATTCACCAAACACTAAAACCCTCCATCGACTCAATTTCAAACTAAGGCTTAGGTTAGATACGAATTATCTTGAGATCAAAACTCTTGAAACAAACAACAATATTTATTTGGCTCAAGAGTCGAACGCTCCACAAGATAAGATAAGATTGATCAATCCCACTTGAATGTTATTGAAATGTAATTTAAAGAGACATGAAATTGCAAAAGGTTTAAGAAAACTTTCATCCAAAACGTATCTAATTTGTGAAACAAACCTAATGGTTAGGCTTTAGATCATAGCATCCCAAAATACACCCTAAATGACTCACCATCATCAACTATAACAAAAGATAAAAATGTCCCTGTATATAATATATTCATAAAAGGGTGTAAAAATTAGAAAGCAATAAAAATTATATCGGTAGGTTACGCATATATATCCAATCCTAAAGTTGAGAGTTCGAATCTCCACCCCACATTATTACACTTGAAATATATATATATATATATATATATATATATATTATATTAATAATTCACTATCTTAATATTATATTCCAAAAGGAAAAAAAATAAAAATCAGTGATTAACCCTCATATACACTACTCCCAACTACTTCAACAGAGAGAGAGAGAGTGTTCATAATCTCTGGTCTTAACAAAAGGGTTTCTCCCATTTCTGAGAAGGCGGCTGAAAATTAAAAAATTAAAAAAAAAAAAAGAAACCCAAAGAAAGACTTGGACAAAGTATTATAAACAAATTATATGTGAGTGTAAATGTAAATTTGAAGGCCAATATTAGGTGAAATCTTGACAAACACACTCCATTATTTGTCTTCTTTCTAAATTATTACAATGTTAAAACCCCCATAGATTTCTTGCAACACTTACCCACCAAAAAAAACAAGAATCTGAATAAACTTGAATCTTCTCTCCATGCAAGTTAGCTCTCTCTCTCTCTCTCTCTCTCTCTCTCTCTCTCTTAAAGTGAGAAACTTCATTAGGCTTTTGGTTTTGGAGAAGTTGCCATGTTTTGATGCTGTTGTGTTTCTTTCTTTGTTTTTCTCTAGGTTTCGAGCGGTAGCAATCCAACGACCGAGACGGGGACGACAGAGAAGGAGGAAGGGAAGAAGAGGGAGGTGGAGAAGAAGAACAATATGGCAGAAGATCAAACATTATTGCCTCCAGGGTTTAGGTTTCATCCTTCTGATGAAGAGTTGATCACTTTTTATCTCTTGAATAAGATTTCAGATGCTAACTTTACTGGAAGGGCCATTACTGATGTTGATCTCAACAAATTTGAACCTTGGGAACTTCCAGGTGGGTTCGGGATTAATTAGGGTTTGTTCGTGAAACTGTTTCGTAACACCTGCGTTTTTAAGAATTTTGATCGAATGACTTGTAAATGTTGGCATTATTGTGCATAATATTCGAGTTAATATGCTCGTGATTATTTGTTTATCGTAAAAAAACAACTTTTGAACTATCATACCCTAATTTTATAGGGTATGGTTATTGCCTATATATTTTGCTTGAGCTTATTTACTCTTGGAAAGTAGATTAGGGTTTTTGTTAGGAAGCTATGTTTTAAAGTTTTTTTTTTTTAATTTCTATTGAGGCATTTACACCAAAAAAAAAAAAAAGCATATGTATTTTCAAATATAGTATAAAATTTGAAATTTTACGAACTCAAACTCAAATATAGTAATAAAATACACTAAAGAAAAATCATACTCATACTATATTTGAAAGGAAAATAAAAAGTTGTGACTTTTTTTAGAATACATATTAAACTTATACTGCGTCGTACTAGTGAGCGTAGTAATTTCTAACCCATGATTTTGGGGTGTTATTGACAACAAGTTGAGTTCGGTTCGGTGTTTTTGTTTGAAACAGGGAAGGCAAAAATGGGAGAAAAAGAGTGGTATTTCTTCAGCCTAAGAGACAGAAAATACCCTACTGGAGTGAGAACAAATAGAGCGACAAACACAGGGTATTGGAAAACCACTGGAAAAGACAAAGAAATTTTCAATAGCAATACTTCAGAGTTGGTTGGTATGAAGAAGACATTAGTGTTCTACAAAGGAAGAGCCCCAAGAGGAGAAAAAACTAATTGGGTTATGCATGAATATCGACTTCACTCTAAAACGGCCTTTCGAACTGCCAAGGTAACATTTCCTGCCATATTAAACATGCGTTTTATGTGAGATTATAGCGTTTTAAAGATCATTGTGTACAATTACTAGTTATTGAAGCTTCGATCATATTGTCATCTAACCCCCTACATGAATATTATGAGTTATATGACTAAAGGGACGAACATAAATTCTTGAAGAATTTCGAGAGAATTGAGTTCAAATCATAATGATCACCTATCTAAGATTTAATATTTTATAAATTTTCTTGTCAAAGCACTCCTAAATATTAAAAAGATTTTTTTTTCCACAAACATTAAAGTTGAAGATATTGATTATTAGATCTAATGTCTCCTCGTTGAATAAAAATGTTAATCACTCCCTAATGGAGTTCGTTTAATATATAGTTTTTAATATATGTAATTAATCTGTTAAATCACCATTGAACCCACAAGCTTAAAAGGATAGGTTGCGACAAATTTAATCATTTACAATAGTTTAACACTCCCCTCGTGGGCTGAAAATTTTGCTCAACGCCCAACAAATGATTATCACTATTAACTGAAAAATAAATTATATTATAGGGATTCGAACACAAAAACCTCTTGTTCTGATATCATGTTAAACCACCACCGAACCTAAAAACTTAAGTTCGATTATGACAAATTTAATCACTCGTTCAATATGATCGCTTTTTATAGCTCCCTTTGGTTTGCATATTTGAACAGGACGAATGGGTGGTTTGCCGCGTATTTCAAAAGAGTGCTGGAGCCAAGAAGTATCCTCCAAACCAATCAAGAGCAGTGAATCCCTATGCCAACTTTGAAATAGCCCCCCCTATTCTTCAACCACCAATCATGCAGCTGGGAGATCCTGCTGCTCAATATGGCTACGGAAGAAACTACATCACCGGTGCAGAGCTCGCTGAGCTCAACCGAGTCCTGAGGGCCGGTGGTGGGGGCTGTGGCAGTGGAGGATCAACTACTCATGGTATCAACTTATCGATGCAGCCCCAGTTTAACTACCCACCTGCAGGAGGTTGCTTCACGATATCTGGGTTGAACTTGAACCTCGGAGGAGCTGCACCGCAGCCAGTTTTGCGGTCGATGCCACCACCAGTGGTGGCAGCAACGACTATTGGCCAACAAGATATCGCTTCGTCTATGATTGCAAGTACGATGGCTCCTGAGACCGCCTATGGGACAGAGATCAACAACAATCCCAATGGATCTAGCAACAGATTTATGAACGTGGATCACTGCATGGACCTGGAGAATTACTGGCCTAACTTCTAAGAGATGCCAAGGATACGCATACATTTCTCAGTAAAAACTGAAGAAGTTGCTGCAGTCATAGAGATAGTTCTCCTCTCCTTCACGAAACCGTCACCTTTCTTCGTCAATATGTACTGTTTAACTCCGGAATTGGAATCTAATAGTATAAGCAAGCAGTCAGTCCACCTCTTTTTCGATTAACTATATCTATAATCGATTATAGGTTCGACTTTACATCAAACTTTATTCCTTTTGGAACTTTCATCAAAACAGCAAGCGAACTTGAACAGTGCCGAGTAACAAGAGATGAAAATTCAAAATGGTTTATTTTTCATAATTTACAAAGAAGAAAGTAAGGTACAAATTCAAAACATTGAAAACGAAGTATAACTTCAACTTCTAAACTTCCGGGGTATTAGTATCCAGGACATCTAACAACCAAGACTAGGTCATGAAACTGCCAGAGCTTCCAAAAAAAAATGTCCTTACAGTTCCAGATTTCTAGAGAATTTTGCAAGCAGAAGATGTGCCGTCCACCTGCGGGAAATCGAAATACGATTAACGTAAGCAAGTAAATACTTGAATATGCATAATATTGGCAACCGGTTAACGGTTACCCACAGAACGATGTGATGATGGAGAGCAAGAGGATATTTGAACGAAAAAACATATTAGAAATCACATTGCAACATTATTCTTTTAGATTGGAACCCTTTTTAGGACTAAAACCATCTTCCTAGTTCCTATGCCCAAAAATGCAAAAAAAACCATCTTCCTAGTTCCTATGCCCAAAAATGCAAAAATTTTAGAACCGTTATCTAGTGTTTTCAAATGAAGATGGTTAAGAATCGCAAAGCGAAAAGAAAATGATCATGGAAAGTAAGATATGGGTTTAAATCCTATTTTATAGGATTCAAGGAAAATTTGAAAGCCCTTTAAAAGCATGAAAAGAAAGTGAGTTGAATTATGTCCCAAGCACCATACGGTAGTAGTGCAGGTTCAAGAATAAGGATCAAATCCTTTAACTTTTGGAGTCATTGACTGATTGGTTAGATTCAATTTGTGGTGAGTAGCATTCAAGTAGTGCCAGGTGGCAGGTGGCTAATTGAAGCAAGAAAAGTAAGACTAGTACCGCGTCTTATGCGAAAATGCCATGTCACCATTAGGATGGTCTTAAGAACCAATCAACAATGAAGTTGCAGTATCACAACACAGAATAGCATAACTATGGTAACAGCAGTTCATTTATATATTTCAAACATAACTGTTAAAGATAAAGCAGACCTGTAAAAACTTGTCCCCAACAGAGGATCAGCAATGATGTTACTTTACTTGACAGAAGTTCCTCTTTTGGCCCTACGACGTGCGTTGGTGGGGTTGGCACTCCGGCCAGGTCTCCTAGCT
Source organism: Momordica charantia (assembly GCF_013281855.1). Lineage (NCBI taxonomy): Eukaryota > Viridiplantae > Streptophyta > Magnoliopsida > Cucurbitales > Cucurbitaceae > Momordica > Momordica charantia. The sequence continues at coordinate 2,588,097 of NW_028275166.1, forward strand.
TTTTTACTGCACAAAGATATATTATTTCTTCAACTGTGTCCTCTTTCAAGAAAATGTGTACATATATGACGCTTTAGAATGAAAAAGAGAGAAGATCGTGAATCTAACCGGGAAATGCCACAGCAACGGCAAAGATTGAACAATATTATCATGGGCAAGGCCAACAATGCAGAATCCTGTATCGAGTCAATAACAAGAGATCAACAAATTTAGTAAGTAAAATATGGTTTTAAATCCAATTTATCCCTGAGTTTTCACAAGTCATATTTTAAAAAATTTGTTTTCTAACGATGCTGGTCCTTTCCATTAAAATTTTTGTATTTAATGTATATCTTAAGCAACCGATTTCTAAACTCAATGCAGACTCGAGAAATAAGACTTAATGTCCCCAGTGTCACATAGCACTACAAAAAATTTAACGACAAGGACCAAAATAGATTATCAAAATAGAAATTCGAAAGTACAAGGGGTGTGAAATTTCAAAGACGGTAAGATTTCAACAAAAAATCTGTGCACCAAACGTCTATATACAAGGTCATATTTTCAAGAATAATACAAACCAAAAACCACTCGAACTCTTTAGTAGCAATTGGTCTTGTAATGTCATGACTGTTGAGCATTTCTTGAATGGTGGATTTAACCTGAAGCAAACATAAGAGAATAATATAAGTATAAAGGACTATATTAAAATTTTCATGCAGTACTTTATCCGGCTGATTTCTTGGTTTGGTTCCGGGTACCAGGAGAATAATTATTCCTGCCTGGCGAGCTCCTTCTAATAGCTTACAACATCAAATTCTAATTACAGTTGTACAATATCAAATGCTAATTACTGAAAATAATTAGCAGTGGGAGATGAAAAATGTTACCAATAACATGATTATCAAGGTCAATATAGTTTTGTGGTATCATTCATGGACCCAAGTTCACTAACAATGAGCAGCAGATCTTACTAAAGGTATTTTATCTATTTCTGAAGTCAAAATAAACTAATCTCAGTAGAAAGTTCTACGGTTCTCACAAGCACCAACAATAATCATCTCAGAAATCAGAACCTGCTCTAAAGATTTCATAAAAATAGAGAAAACATGAACCCGTGTATTTAATTCTGACATTGAAGTCCATAATCTAAACTATTAAGAATATTTGACGTATTAATCAATAAAGATGAGATTCTGGATGATATTTCCAGAATGAAAATGTGTAATCCAAACGTTAACCCTTATGTTCATATATTTACTATAACAGCTTCACGTGTTCCACTTGATGCATGCTTAAAAATGAGATTTCAATTTTCTCAAGTAATGTTTTTCAATTCAGGACCAAAAGTAGTTTTGATAGGGAAAGAAACAACTGGCGACTTGTTTTGTACAGATTGCAGGGGGTGCCAGAGTTTCTGAGGTAATTCGGATTAGCTGAGAATAGAAAATCAAATTCTTTCAAGTCCTCTGATGATGGCAAATTACTTGTCTCTCCAGGAATCTCTGGAAGAGAAATCGTGCATTATATATAATTGGAGAAGTTTCTATTGAAAAGATTATTTTCAAGGTTTGATTCCTTCTGATATTTTAATTTATCTGGTCTCTTGCAGTACGATAAACACCCTCTCAGTTTCTCGCATTGCAGGGTATGTGACATTTCAGGGATTCATAATACAAGGCTACAAGCATGGACGGAAGATATATACCTACAGATCTTACTACATTTCTAGATGTTCATATGTCAGTCGATGTTGTAGAGCCTTCCAAAACAGCCAAGCTCCAACTGACAAAAACCAATCTGTCAGTTTAAGCCCAAAACCGACACGGATGTGCACCCCCAGTCCCCTAATTCCAACTGACTGCTCAAAATGTTAAATAATGAAAAAGACTCTAATCTCTCAAAGCTATTTTGCTTCAAAATTAAAAACATTTGGCCTGACAATTGCTAAAAAAAAAAACTCAAATCCACACAGGTTTCTGAATCGATGAAGTCTTGACTGAAATCAAATTGCCCAAAGGAATACCACATCGCATCATGTCACAGTGAATAAGAAGTCTATGTTTACTAAGTAGTCCAGAATTACAACAATGAAAAAGTACATTTTTTTAAATTTTGTACCATTCGATGATGTGTAGCCGCAGATTCCAAAAACTTTCCACAAGCATGCGCTAACTCCTTTGTATATGGATTTAATGCTACTCGAACTTTGTCAACATGAGGTTTGGTCACAGTAGCAACGTGATCAACATATGGTTCGCTGACCATTTTTACTTTCTAACCCACATCAAAAAGAGGAAGGAGGAGGAAAAAAAAGAAGGAAAAAAAAGAGAAAGGAAAATAAAAAACAGAAAACAGTGATACAGAGCAGCAACAAAGCAGATTAACTACAAGAAGACAGAAAACAGCAAGGTATTCACCTGAAAGTAGGGAGAGGCAAATTCTTGTGCTTTTATAATATGTGAAGTCAATGCTTGCTTTGAAGCCTCATAGGCTTCTGAACTTCTTTTACACAGCGACTGCAAATGTGGCTTAGAATTTGTTTTCACCACCCACCCACCGTTCATGCATGGCAGGGATCCATTTCTGCAATTACCAACGAAGTAAAGATCATTCAGGTATTTGATGCCTACAAAAATCTTAGTACAGCTCACATGACAACCACGATGTTTTTACCGATGGAATCAATTTGACTCAAACCTCTGAACTCATTGTATGTCAACCTTCCAAACTATTCAATTTATAGTTTAAGACATTACTAGAAAATGTGCCCCAGATATTTTTTTCCCCCAAAAACTCAACCCTAACCCAAATAATGGAAGTCGCAAATTGTTTCTTTGATGTCCTGTGTAGACTCTGAGTGAGCATCCAAACATAATAAATCATTTTCCAAATTCGTTGCTGAGATAGTTTTTTCTTCATGTACAAACAGTTTATTTCTTCATTACCTGACATCCATTTTACATATGAAAAAGAGAGAAAAGGTTGACCGCATTCTATTCATATCAATAATATGAAGATTCAGATCAAAATTTAAACTTGAGGTTTGATATGTAAGACAATTAATAGAAAATGACAATATACAATTTTTACATCATTTCAAACACGTTCAAAGAAGATACATCACACAAAATTTAAGTACTTTTCTAAGATCATCTTAAGCTACTAAGCAATGCTTATATGTAAAGCAAATACAAAAGCAGAAATTAAGAAAATTAGCTCACAGCTTTAATTGGTTCTATGTGCGGTCCCACGCAATTCTCCACATGTGCCTTCCCCGCCCACATCTGCAACCAATTAGAAAAAGAGGGCAAGAAGGGTGATGAACTTAAAAAGAATTGGTGCACGGATGATAGAAATCAACTTTCACTGCAGGTATGGTCAAAGCTGCAGCACACTTAGATTCTCACTATCATTAATGGGAAAGCAACCAAGCCAAAGAATGGTAATGATAGGATGTAAGAGTAAATAATTTCACAGGGTAACCAACAAATAACCTCAAGAAACCAGAAATGGTACCTTTTGCATCACCAGATGCATTGCAGGTTCTACATGCTCGTTCCAGAATGAAGCAAGCCATGGTGGAAACCATGCACCATGGACCTGATCATGCATTGTGAGTAAATTTAGCCAAGCGTCATGTCAGGCTATGATCATGAATACCAAAAATTTAGAACAATGTTCATCATACGTGTATTTCATCTAATTGCGATTAGACAATATGAAACCTTATTTGTTTGGAAATGGATTCAAGAACTCACCAGTGTTTTTTTTCTCTCTCTCTATAATCACTGTTTAAATGCAGTTCTAAGCCAAAAACTGTAACAATAATGTTATTAAAAATAAATCCCACCAACCATATCAAGAAAGCATCCATCTTGCTCTGGCCTCAAGGTCAACTTACCTTGTAAGATATGAATCATAAGGAACCATATAAAAAAATGTACAAAGGAGCTCCAGAACTAATTGGGAACAATCAAACAATTCTCAAAGATCTTATTGGCTTTTGGGCGGAGCTTAAATGGATAACATTTGAGGTGTTATGCGTAAAGGTTCAACCGTACAACCACTTAAACTTCACCTAGAATCTAAAGTACCCAAATGAGAAGTTATTTTGAGGGAGGAGGAAAAGCCTCAGGGAATTGAAAGCATATAGAAAGTTCAACTATTTTAAGATTAAGGTTAACCATGGAAGGACGCTAGGTACTGAAATTTACCTGCGTGATGAAAGACCAGAATAACTTAATTAATAAACTTTACCTCCATCAACTCTTCAGTCTTTGAAGTGACCTCAAACTTCGCCTTTATCATTTCTTCCTAAGAATAGACAAGAAAATAGCTAAGATAGGAACAATCAAATTCCATAAAATGCATATCAGCAGCAGCAAAATCAGAGTACCTCGGCCACTTTAAGTGCACGTTCGAGTTTCTGAATTTTGCTCTTCTGTTCTTTATTAGTGGTCTGAAGCTGTAAACAAAAAACAAAATAAAAACCATGATAACATAACTAAAGAAAAACTAAAACAGTTTCTTTCTGTGAACTGTGATCAGCAAAGAGGCTGCCAATTCCAATCCACGGTTTCCACAAATGCACTTAACTTACTTTCTCCAGTTTTGTAATAGATTTATGCATTTCCTTCTCAGCTTCACTTGATCGCTCTTCCAGAGCATTTTTCTCCCTATTTTGAGCATATAATTCCCTTTTAAGTTCACTGACCTGAAAAGACAAATACAGAGACACAGAGAGTGAGTGCGCACCGTAACTACAATGGTTCATTATGTTCAAAATTTCAATATCGTACCTGCTTCTCTAATTCACCAGCACGCGCCTGAGCCTTTCCAATTTTTTCCTCAGCGTGTAACTTCCCTTCCCTCTGCTCATAGCACGAATTATATTTAGATACAAAAATCCAAATACGTAAAAATGGAATGGAGTAAAGGTTACATGAGGCAGTAATAGCATCAGAAAATCAATCTCCATCATTGCAATAATAAAAGTATCCATACGGATTTTTCAGCTAAACATGAGCATAGCTCTACGGAACTAGTACTATAGCCATCTACTGATCGAAACCTTCCACATTTGTTGAACTAAAAGCAAAGTACTAATTTTTCAATCTAGATATATACAAGAGGCAACCTGGAGAGATTCTATCTCGCTTTGCAGAAATGAAATTTTATTTGACTTGTCCCTGAATATTTTATCCTTCTGAGATATTAGATCGTCCTTTTTCTCCAATTCCAGTGTTTTTTCATCGATAAGGACCTCTGCAAAAATAGGCAAAACTGAGTCCCTAAAAACATGAAAAGGTGAACAACCACATTAACCAACATAAGAGCATGCGGAAAACGCTTGGGAAGCACATTATCCTCTTCCATAGAAATGAAGCAAATGCGGAGCTTCATTCGATCACAGGAAACCGCTTTCTTAGTTTTGAAATTCATACGGCTACAAAAGGCCATATCAACCAATTTGGCGGAAAATAGAATTGAAACAGCCAATAAAGAAAGAAACAAATTCCGAGCAGTTCCGAATTAACTTTGCCTTATAAAAATATGAAAGCTAGGACTAATATTTCATCCGCCACATTTTCCCACGCTCTCTCTGCAACCAAACAGACAATGAAGCTCAAATGCATAGGAGATTACAATAAACTAACCAAGCTCTCGGATCTTTGAATTGAGTTTTTCCAATTCGATCTTGAGCAGGGAGGAATCAGAGCCATCCTCTCTCCCAACTTCAATTATGTCCCTCTCCTTCCCCGTCGACGATCACGTCCGCTGAAGCCGAGAAGATAATCAAAGCTATACATATCGTTAGGGTCGCAAGCTTCGGAACCGCCATGGATTCCGATTACGGCATCAACGTCCGAATTCCGATGAGGAGGAGAAGATGTTGCCCCTAGTCCAGCGATCTTGTGTTTGTCGTGAAAAACGTGACAGCGTCGCATCCGCTTCGCGGTTCGCAGAAGAACAAGAAGAACAAGAATATATTTGTTTTTCAATTTTCTTATGCAATTGAGCAAAAACATAAACGGCCGAGACTCGGAGGTTGCCAACGGTGACGACACGTGTACAAATCCGTACAGATCTGCGTACGTGGCACTCGCTTACCACGATGACATGTTATTCCCTTGGCTTCGTAATATCCTATGGCTTATTATAATTTTCAAAATATATAAAAGTATTTTAGCCTTTAGGAAATTGAATAAAACTATTTAGATTCAATTAAAAGTTTTGGAATAAAATTAAAATCAACTCAAAAAAATAATGATTTGACCTATCGTCTACAGATTTTAATCGAAAATAAATTTTATGTTTTAGTTAAGAAATATGATTTAAGGGATGAGATCTTAGATGCTCGAAATTTTAGATGTCATGAAATATAGATGTTCGACATCTTTAAATAATTATTTTATTTATATGAAAATTTATAATAATATACAAGAAAATATTTGAGTAGTTTTGATTTGTAATGGAAAATATTTTAGAATAATATATTTCTTCTAAAAACGTCCTTATTAATTTAAATAGATTAATTTATATTAAATTTAAATATTATTTTGCATAACATATTAATTTATATTAATTTTACTTTTTTAACCACATTTTTGTTGGATTATATTTTTACATCGAATCAGAAAAAAATTTGAGGGAAAATAATATTGATATTTATAGAATTGTTTTTACATGTATAATTAATATCAATTTTAAAATCGGTAGATATATTAAATAATATAAATTAAAATTTATTCTATAGGTAAATTAACATATAAATATAATTAATTACATAGAGTTCTTTATTAACGTTCGAGTATATTAATTTATTTTAATTAAAAAAATAAAAATAAAAATTGATAAAATAAAAATTATATATACATAAGTAAAAAAATGAATGGTAAAAATGTAACGATAGGTGCCTCACATGAGAATCTTGATTTCTCATGTTTGGAAAGTGTATCCAAAATATTTAGATATAACATCTTTGGATACAGGAATATTTTGAATTCATATAAAACAAATATTGGAATCTAAACGCGTATCCATGCAAATTTTAACTCACAGTAAACAAACAGTTTATATATTTTTTTGTCTTCTTAATTAGAAGAAAAAAAGATATTGTCAAATATAATAATATCTTCCATAAGAAAAATTTATATCCTACCTTTTTATTTGCCTTTATAGGTGGGGGAGGTTGGAGCCTATTATTGAATTGAATTGAAGGAAGCTGTCCGCGTTAAAGGGTAATAATGGAAATATATCTATTTTTTTGTTCTAATTTGATTTGCCACTGAAGAGATCTTTATTTCCTTTATTTTATTTTATTTATTTACTGTTAATGCTTTTCTTTCGAGATTTTCAAGTGTTTTTTTAAGACACAGCTTTATAGATAAAAAGAATAAAGAATTCAAATCTACCATATAAAAAATGATATACCAATTACTTAAACTATTTTTTTTAAAGTATAAAGCACTTAAACTAGCTTAAATATCGACATTGTTTTTTTAGGAAATAAAACAATTGGCATTTATTTTAAAAGATATGTACATAAAGTATTTTTTTAAATAATGTAGGTTGGAGGTTATTTATCGTCTGCCACGTATCAATGAGAAATGAATTCACATGAATGATTCTTATTAATATTACATAAAATCTTTTTGGATCGGTAAGCATTTGTCAAGCCGACCTATTGAATTCTTTACAAAAATATGGATTATGGTAATTGTTATATATTTGATCCTTATTTCGATTTTTAATTTCAGTAAACAACGTTAATAAATCTTTTACTTCAATTCTTGAAAATTTATAATAAACGATATAAAAAAATAACATTCTCATTTCGATTTTGAAATGATTTTCTTTGAATAAATGGGACATAAGAGAAATAGGAGGCAAATTGACCCGCTCCCTCTTTCTTCTTCCCGGCTTTGATTATCAGAATTGTACATGATCTATTGCAACGGGCATTACAAATTATTCTTGAATATAAAAGGGAAAAAAAGGGGAAAAAAAGATCACGTGATGGCCTCAAATTGAAATAGAACAATTGCATGGGGAAGAGTATTTGAGCTTATAATTATAATAAGATGATTAGAATAAATAATGTAACAACAATAATTAATATACAGCTTGGGAACGCGGTTTCTGCAGAGTGATACACATGCAAAAATAAAATAATAACAATATGCACTCTGAATTAATTTAAATTAAAAATATACCCAATAATGCTCCATTAATAAATAAATCGACAGATACGTTACAGATATTTACTTAATTTAAATAATTAATTAGATTATAGATAGAGGCTCGGTACATACACATAACACACACGCTTGCTTCTTGGAAGGTGTATGCATGTCGGAAAACTAGACCTTCGTCTTCTTACTAATCACCCAAAAAATCCGATCAATTCACCCTAATAAAATATGGGTTGGATTATAAATTTTCTTAGATTGGGTTGAATTTAAATACCTTGTACGATAGAAATTATATAAGTTGAGTTGACTCGGTTTAAGAGTTCACCTAAAATAAATTTGAATTAGATTGAACTAGTTCAGATTTATTTTTAATTTTGAAATCGTTTGTTTTACCTGCTATAAAATTATATATAGATATATTTATTTTAATTTTATTTCATTTAGTAATTGTTCATAGATTATTTATTTGAATAATACAATAACATATGAGAGAGTGAATTCGAACTCAGTGCTTTAACTAGTCGAGCTAATTTTGTGATGACATGAATATCCGTACCTTTAATGACAACATAAATAGAGTTGTACCGTCTATTATTAAAAAAATAACAAATAACAAAACTGGAACATTTTAACTCGCAGTTTCACAGTAGAGATTTTCAAATTGGCAAACTTCTCCACATTGGCGATCATGCCGCCGAGAGACAAGCACATCCTGTCCCCCGATTCCCTCCCCTTCATCAACACACACACCCAACTTCCACTTCTTATAATTTTCAATACAACGCATTCGATCCACAAATCCCATTCTATATTATTTCTTCGCCAGCTCTCAATCCATAAATCCATCACTCCCACAACACTCCCACATCGCATTCCAATTCTCCGGCGCAGTTTCCACGCGATGGGCATCTCCAGATTCATTGGGGACTTTTTACAAACACTTGGCGGGGGGTTCCGGGCGGCCGCACAATCCGACGCCCCACCGAGCATCTCCCAGCCCCGCGCCGCCGCCTACGACGACGCCCTGCTGCACGCCCTGATCACGGTGTTCGGGATGCGGGAAAACGGGAGGATCAAGAAGGAGAAAGCGAAGGGGGTGGTGGAGAAGCTGGGGCTGATACAGGGCGAGGAGGAGAAGGCGAGGTTCGATCTGCCGCCGGGGGAGGGCGGTGATGAGGTGGCGGTGGAGGAGGTGATCGGGGAGATGGCGGAGGAGGCGGCGGCGGGGAAGCAGAGCGAGCTGCTGAGGGAAGCGTTCAAGATATTCGATGTGGATGGAGATGGGTTCATAGATACTGTGGAGTTGAAGAGGGTGCTGCAATGTTTGGGGCTGGATAAAGGGTGGGGAATTAGGGAGATCGAGAAGATGGTTAGAGTTGTGGATGTCAATTTGGATGGGAAAGTTGATTTTGGTGAGTTTCAATTAATGATGGGTGTCAAATGTCAATGATTTAAGGATAAATTTCTTTTCTTTTCTTCATTTCATGCCAAGATTCTAGGAAAAAAAACTAGTAACTTTGGCATAATCTCTGTCCAAGCAAAACTTTTAATAACATGCACCAGTGTTGTGTTCGAATCCTTGTAATGTTAATCGCAAAGAGGCAAAGCGACAAAAGAAGAAAAAGAGAGTAAAATGGCAATTCATGCTGACCCAAAACAAGCAAATGGGCAAATACCTGTCTAGAATTAACACAGCAAACAGAAGGTGGGGAAATGGAGGGAGTGAAAGTGAAGTTCTATCATACAAAGCTAAAACAAACACATAATGATCATTAACAGTGCTAATTTCTATGCCAAACCCCAGAAACACAGCTGACTGCTTCGCTGGCCATTCCAGTTTTCATATGCATATCTGAGTTTCCAAGTCCGGTGGCAGTCGGATTCTGCCCGGACATTGTCATACTGGAGTAAGAAACTTCGTCTCCGGGAAGACCGGGCGGCAACGATGCGATATTTGACACCCGTCGGAGTGCCGTCTGTGGCTGCGGCGTGCTCAAATGACTCTGCAGCAGCTGATTTAGGCTGCATGTCATTGAGCCTCTGGCTAATGTATCTTCAGCCAACTTTACCTGAAAACAAACAAAAACTCACATCATATAATATGATCTTTCTTTGTTTCATTTTCTGTAGAGAGAGAGAGAATAAGAAGAAGCCTGTACCTTGGCTCTTAAAGCGTCTACATCTGATTTAAGGACTCTGTTGTTTGTATTGGCATCACGGTATTGCTGACTGGCATCTAAAAGCTGGTTGAACAAGGTTTCATTTTCTCCTTTCAGCTGTTTCACCTGAGAATAAATGACCGTTTTCACTAAACTTCATTTAACACTATTGAAACAAGGATCGCTTTCAACAACTCCTCATAAAAGTCTCGTTTTGGGTTCATATCGGTCGGTCCGTCGGTGTCAATTTTGGTTCACTTAATTAAAAAACCAACAGTTTCGATCCCAAGATTCCAATGGCAATTATGTAGCAGCAACGGTATGGAGACTCTAAACTGACACCAATGAGAAGCAGACTTAAGGTTCAAATAAAACAATATCGTCACAACTCCGTTAATATGGGGTCGGTTGAAAAAGCAATTTTTTGTCATCGTTTGCTTCTAGTATCAATAGAGATGTTGTCGTTTGTAAAACTCTAGATCTATACCTGGGTCTCGAGTTCAGCCAAATGGGCTTGTTTTCTTTTCCTAGATCTTCTAGCAGAGTCCCTATTGGAGATCATCCTGCAAGAGGAGAAGAAGGTGAGAAGCGAATTGAGAAGGTGAGAATTAAAGTTAAAAGTTGAAGTAAAGGAATTAATTAAGCACCTTCTGATTCGCTTCAAGGCAAGAGGGTCGTGTGTGCTGAGTTCACAAGAAGCAGCGTCAATTTCATCATCAGACTGATCCTGAGAGGACCCACTGTTATTGTTGCCTCTTTGCTGCTCTCTGCCCATCAAATTGCTGCCTGATGTTGGGCTGCTCACTGACCACACCAAACCCATACCCAAACTATCATTACTCACACTACACCACACTTGTTTTCAGAAAACTTTCTCCTAGCACTACGAGAGTACACTACCTCTCCCATTTATACAATAAATAGAAGGCCAACGAGAACTTATATTCGGAGACCGACAAACTGAAAAAATAGCTATAGCTATCGATACCATATTAAACCAAAAGCAATAAATAGATTCCACATCATTTTTAATATACTGTTGATGTAACAAACAGTAAATGGGAGGGAGTATGATCTTCTCATAGTACTAGAAATGTTTATATTGGTTTTAGCCAAATATAATTTTAAAAGGTAATTATTATATATGTTTCTTTATTTATTAACATACAAATAATTTTGTGGTTTTTGTTATTTTTTTTTTGTAAATTATGAAAAATTAGATACCATATTATATAGAAGAAAACTCTACATAGCTTTGTTTTGATTGCTAAAATGGGCCCTTTTTGTACATGGAATTTTGTAGTGGATGGTCAGTCCTTTTTATACTGTTTGCAAAAGAAGAACTTTATATATTTAATTTGCAAAAGACTATTAATTTTTCTATCCATATAAAAAGAATACACTGGAAGATCTTGTTTTCACCAATTGGACCAATTATGCTTAAGTTAACGTCTATTGACATGATAAGTCACGAATTGAAAATATACGATAATTTATAAACCAAAATTTGATATAACATATTAATAATTTAATAATACATTTTAGTTTTCAAATATATATTAAACACTTTTTTTAGTATAACCCGCAGGAAGAAGAATTTGAATTCATGATCTCTCGATCGGAGATGTCAATTATTGTCGAACTAAGTTCATATTGACAAATATATATTAAATACTTGCTATTTGGTCCAAAAATTATGCAGTCATAAAACTAAAAAATATTATGTTAAAAAATACACCTTCGTTGTTTCTTACTTAATTAAACTTATTTCATTTTCGTCCTCATCAAGATATGTAGTCTTAAATCTCAATTTCGTCTCAAAATAACTCTTATCATTAATTTTATATATATTTATCTAAATTAAAAAACTTTGATAATGCTCATACCAATGGATGACTGCGAATCCATAGTGGCTGAAATGGTTGAATGCTTAGGAGTGAGATTCTGAGTCCAAAAAGGAGCCTCCGCCAGCCCACCTCCACAGTTAACAAGAGCGTCCACTATCTCCTGCAATTTCCCATTTTCTCTTATTATTCCTCTTTCCTATAAATTAAACCAAAAAAAAAACAAACAAACAGACAAAAATCTGCATGAGCTTTAAATAAAAAAAGAAAAGAAACGAAACTACTCTTAATTTTCTATGTGATACAAAACATTCTAAAACCAAATCACCATAATTCAACAACAATAATTGGCATATATATCAGAAATTGTGAGTTCGAGCTTCCATTCCTATAACTCCTATTTTCTTATTGGAGAGGGTTCTCGATATTTTTTTATCTAAAAAGTATGTATGTGTATGTGTATATATATATATATATATATATATATATATATACTAAAACATATATCTTTACCTTGTAAAATATGCTATATTCATGCATTTAAAAAAATTACAAAAACCATACGTGAAACTATAAAATCTTGAAACTAAATAAATTAAATCAGTGATTTTATAATCATTCACGTTATATAACAGTGGCAGAAATTACATGCTGGACGGCGACTCATCATCGCGAGGCCGCCGGAGCTTAATTATGAAGTGAAACAAAAATCATATTATTCTTTTTTATTTTTATTTTTATTTTTTGCAGGCGATTTATAGAGAAGAGTTTCGGAAAAGAACGGACCCGATTTTTCAAGAAGAAACTGAAATCGATATCGCGGAAAAAGCACGCATCGGCCGTCGTAGGGCTTCTCACTTCGCGTTCGATCTTGAAAACGTCGTCGTTCTGGAGGTCGTCGTCGGCGTCGGTAACTTCGGGAGAGGCGACGGCCTTCTTCAGATACTCCTCGAGAGCCAACTCGGATGCGCTGCGCTTCATTCCGTCGCCAGAGGAGGGGAACATCGTCGTCGTCGGAGGATGATCGGAATTAGTCGCCGGACGGTGACGTAGAAGGAAAGTGTTTTCTTCATTCGGGGGGAGAGAGAAGAGAAGAGAGAAAAGGGGGGAGAGAGAGGGAGAATCGGCGTGATTTATAGGGCTTTTTTTTTGGTTGCAGTGAGTGATGAGGAGGAAGAAGAAGGAAGGAACCGAAGTACGTTGTTTTCAGAGAGGTGGCGTGGGGACTGTGAGCGAAAGTGGACGGCACATGAGGTTAAAACTTCTGACGTGGCGGGGGACGATAATGCCCTCGTGTGTGGGGTTTATTACGAATTTGCCCTGCGCCGGCGGGGAACTTAGGGGCGAAGCAAAGCCGTTGGATTGGGACGAAGTGGGGGAATCTGGAGGGAATCACGAAACTGACACGTGGGGCAAAGAATATGCTGTGTTGCTGTGGGGCCCACATGAAAATCTGATTGACTTCTTGGATTCAATAATCTCCCCTCCCACCCCATTGGCCAACTTGCAGAGAATGATTGTCCTTCTCTTCAAATAATTACCCAATTTAACCCAACTGCTCCCTCTTCCAACCCATCAAAATTTGAACTTTTAATCTTAAAGGTTGGAAGATGATAACTAATGTGCCACGGGTAAGAAAATAGTTAGGTTGAACCAAAGACGAGGTCAAACTTTTATATATTGGTTGATGACTGCTCAACCGCCCATGCCTGTGAATTCAACACTAGAATTTATATTAACGTGCTATATAGGCGGACAACAATTGTAACTGCTATATTCACTTATAAATACTAAAGATAGTTCTATCCTCAGGTACACGTGAGGCTTATTGCAAACAATATACTGAATAGTTTGACTTGAGACTAATTTAAGCTACGGAGTGTTTACCTCTGTTTTGCAGATTCTAATCATTTGATTTTTTCTACTAGGAATCTTCCAAGTGATTAGATTTCGACTAAAATAATCATGTTCGGTTGTAAAGTTATAATGATCCATCAACAAACATTTATCTCATACCGACATTAATTGAATTTAATTGGTTAAAATATTGATACTTTAATTTCTTTACTAGTCATAAGTTTAAATCTTCATCTCCTCATTTGAATTTGTTGCAAGTTAAAAGAAACTACCATTTATCTGATAATAATATGTTAATGATATAGATGGAATAGAAGTTATTGGAAAACCTTTTAAAGTAAATCAATACAATAATGCTCAGAATTTAGGGATACAATAATTTAGCTAGGTTATTTTGGATAATAATTGGAAATTAATAAAGTTGTTATTAATATTATTTGTTAATGGTTAGAATGAGAAATCAAATTCAAATTCACAGCCACATCACAAGGAAAAACAAAAAGAAAAAGGAATAAATAAAGTGATGGTACCCACTACAATCTTAAATGTGTAACTTGCGAATATTAGACATGTATCAACATTATTCTCGATAAAATTAATAAATAATAATAATAATAGAAACGAGAACAAAAAGGAGTTTGAAATAGTCGCCATAACTTTATATCTCCTATCGATATTGATAATTGTCATTAATAATAAAGTGATACAGATTCATATATCTAAAACCATTATTAATTTTATAAATTTGAACCAACATAAGTATAGTTCAGCAGCCATAATCGAAAAAAAAAGCTATAGATTTAAAATAAGTTAATATTTTATGATATTTAAAATATATATCTTAGATCATTATAATTATTAAACTATACATTATAATTATTTGGAAATTACGATATTGAAAAAACCTACTTTAAAATATAGAAAAGATGCATGAACTGTTGGTAAGAAGAGAATAAAAACATATTAAACTGAGAGCGAATAAGAATATTCTGCCATACTATGGTAGAATAAATAATAATATTCACAAAACAATGTATTAAATTAAAGTATATTCAAAAAAATCATATAAAATATAATGTACACTTTATATAGTAAAGTGGGTACGTTTATATAACTTAGACAAAGCACACTAGGCATGCGTCCGGCTAAAGGGGCATTCAAACCCCAGCAAAAGCCTTTTCATTTTTGTAAAAGAAGGAAAGCAAGAGCTTGTCCAATGAAAAATTAAAATGAAGGGATTCTTTTTTTTTTTTTCTTCTTAGTTTGAAAAATTGAAAATGTATTTTGAATTTTCGAGTAGTTTTTTTTTTTTTTTTTGACATGGTTCGACAAATGATAAGGTGTTTTGACTGGTAAAAGATTCTGAATATAACTTTAATATATATGTAGAATCAGTAGATGAGATATCGATTCTGCATCTTTAAAGTTACAAAACCTCGGTGAGGCGCATGTAATAATGTAGGTAGTGGATTTTCTTGAGTAGGCCACTTTGCAAATGGCATAAATTTCTCTAGTTTAATTTCGAGAGCACGAGTACAAAATAATATGCTAAAAGGTTTTCTTTAATATATTTATTAATTTTTTTATTTTTACATAAGAAAACATTACAAAATATTTTTCTATAACCCTAGCGAGTGGTAATAATAAGAGAAATTCCACTATATTATGATAATCAAACCATTCGAATTCTTTGCAAGATCAAAGGACTTGAAGTTCACATATCATCGATCTCGTTACACTTGCCCTATTAAACTATCCCACTTTGTTAGAAAATAATTCTCGAATCTATCCTGCATGTCAAAAAATACATTTGATCCTCGTACTTTTGTTAAAGTAACGACATAGTTGTTTGAACTTTAGTTTGTAACATGATTTAGTCCTTGTAATTTTAAATTAATAACAATTTAGTCCCTACATTTTAAAGCTTGCAACTATTAATTATCCATACTTGAAAATTCTTATTAAAATTAGGCGTCAATTTTTATCCTAGGACAGTTTAGCTTTTGTAATTTATGGACACATTTGATCACCTATGATCAGTTTCACGATAGAGACTAAATCTTTACAAATTTTAAATAATAGGGTTTAAATGGATGGTTACAAACTACAATTAAAAAAATAAATCATTGAAATATTTTTTAACCAAAAAAATGTAGGTGGTTAATTACATTAAAACCCTAAAAATGTATAGAAGTACGAGAGAGAGGGCCAAAAAAGGGTGAAGTTGAAAGGGACAGACACCGACCGAGTCGAAAGGAAATAAAAGAGAGGGTGAAACCCCTTCCCACTTACTTTGAGTTCTTAATTTTCACAACTAAACTTTTGCCCTTTTTTTTGTTTTTTTTCTTTTTTCTCTTTATTTATATTTATATTTTAATTTTTGCTGCTTTATGTAGCTTTCTCTTTTCTTTCTAGTCATACCTAACTTTACACACACAATTACCAAGTTACCCTTCCAATTTTTCTTCTTGGAATATATAATTGCTTTCTAGTGGTTACCAATTCACATATTGTGGTGTTATCTTTGCCTTTTTTTCTTTTCCCTTCTTGGAAGGAAGTTTGGCAAATTTAATGGTTTTGTTTAATCTTTGTGTCATTATTTATAGCCATTGTTATATTAACCACTCCCTCATCAAGTTTTTAATGGTCCGTTTCCTTTCTTCCTTATTCAATCGCGATCAAATCGGGTATCGTCATTCAAATACAGTAATATATCTCAACCTCATCTCAAAGTTATCCACGTCTCAACTTTATTTTCAATTTCTCCCTTTGAGAATTTTCATCTTTATTGTATATATGAGATAATGCTATGATTTGGTAAGAGAGATTCTTAATTCATCAATAATATACTATTAGTTGTTAAATAATATTTATTTTGCCAATTTTCTCAACCAGTATTTTTGGAGAATTTGTAACTACTAGATCAAATAATTTATCCAAGTTCAAGATGTGGCTAAATTGTACCGCTAGATATGGCAAATTTATGGCCATTAGAATCTTACACTTTGTTCAAGGTCAATATGTGGTGACCACTAGATCTTACACTTTGTCCAAAACCGCAAATTTGTGGCCATAGAAATTTACTTGAAGGGCAAGTATCTTTGGACCATAAATAGGTGGGAACCTACGGTTTGCAATCCATCCCAAAATCCCCAACTCTAAGTGAGATAAAGTGTGAAGCTCGGAGAGTTTCTTCTTATATGAGAGATTTTGTTCTCTATTTGAGAGAAAGTTTGTAACTCCTAAATTTTTATTGAGTGAAATTCTTCTATCTTACCCATGGTTTTTACTCTAATTCATTTAGGGATTTTCCATGTTAAAATCATTGTATCTTATTCTTCTTCCTCATTACTTATTCTCAATCCATGTAAAATAGCTATTTTAGCTACGATTCAACTCTATCCAGTCCCAATCCTATCCAACACGTGGTATTAGAGCATGTTTTTTGGTGTTAATATTTACTTATCATTTGCTCTGTGGTTGCCACTCTAAAAGTGCATCCTCCATATCATAAAATAAGTTAGATATTTTTCATCTTTATTGAAAGGCACGAGGGATTACATTGGGTTGTCAGGTTTAAATAAAGGATAATACTTTATTTTTACATCAGGTTGGGTTGGGTTAACCGAAAATTTATATGGGTTGGGTTGGGTTCGTCGGGTTCATCGGGTTGTCGGGTTTTTTGAACACCCCTAAGTGGAAGTCACAAATGACAAGTGGAATGAGATGGACGAGAATGCTATTGCAAATCTTCATTTGACACTGATAGATAAAGTATTGTAAAGCATAGAGGAGACGAAAACAGCGAAGGAGATTTGAGATTATCTCACAAAATTGTACAAGGAGAAGAAAACTACAAAGCACTTCACAACAAGATTTAATTTTCCTAAAGAGGAGATTGTATACTCTTCGGATGTCAATCTACTCGAATGACAGAGCACATTAACGCGTTGAATACTCTATATTTTTCTCAACTCACATCATCGGGTTGTAACATAGAGCCAAATGCGAACGTGCTGAACTTCTACTTCAAAGTCTTCCTAATTCGTATGATCAACTTGTCATCAACCTAACAAATAATGTTCTCACCGACTATCTAAACTTCGATGTTATTAGAGTTGCTGTCATGGAAAAGGAAAATTGGCACAAAAACAAAGAAGATAAGTTGGCGAGCCCACAACAAATAGCGGCTCTGGCAGTGACAAGAGGCAGCTCAATGGAACGTGGCTCAAGTGGGAACCAAAATCAAGGAAGGTCAAGAAGTAAGAAGAACATAAAATACTACCACCGTGGGAAGAAAAGTCATTTGAAGAAGGATTGCTGGAATCTAAAAATTAAAGATTTCAATCTGCAAGGAAATGTTGCAAGCACTTCAAATGAGACATGGTGAGTTGAAAATAGAGAGAATTTTTTCCTACAAGATATCTATCAGAGAGAGTTTGTAACTCCTACTATTTTTAGTGGAATTCTTCTACCATTGTCCATGATTTTTATCCTAATTCGTTTAGCAGTTTTCCACGTAAAATCTATATGTCCTATTCCTCTTTCTTTTCTTCTTTTTCATTACTTCTTCTCCATCTGTTGTAGCTATGAGCCTACTCTATCCGGTCCCAATTTCATCCAACATTGGTAATTAACTTCGAATTTTTATTTCTATAAACAATTTGAGACACACATTCTTTAAAAGTATGCATCAACGTTTATTGTTCTCTCTTTTCTTTTTATCATGTCATCCCCATGACTTGTATAATAGTATTAATTGGAATTTATATGTATTTTTATTAAATTAAAATGTTAGTCCATATACTTTAAAGCATTATGCCTATTTAATCTTATTGATCGACTACAACAAGCTCGCGACTATAATAGAAACAAACGGTAAGCTCTTCGGGTTCTCTCTCGAGCGCGAAAGAGAGATTTGACAATTTCGAATGTTCCAAACATGACAAAGCGTGCATTCACGTCGAGGAATCTCGGTTTTTGATGTTTGCTGTTCGTCTGTGCTTGCTGTCATGCTGGCAAAAGCAGGGATTTCGACCGCAAGCAAAGATCATATAGCCTAATTAACTGCAAGTTGACATTATTTTATGAAATTCTATTATGTAGTTTAAAACGTTTCAATTTCGTGTATTAATTTTTTTATTATGCTTCTATTTAGTATTTCTCGTTAGCACTATTAATAAAATATTGACATGATCTACTCTTACTAAATATAATTTAAATTTTATGCACCATAATTGAAAATTTTTATGACATACCAATTAAATTTATAGATTAACCTTTTTTTTCTGTCCTCATAGGTAAAAATTTTGTCATATACATTGGACGATATGGTTGTCTTGCCCAACTTAACCCTTTTTTTTTTCCTTTCCCATTAGTGAGTTGACATTTAATTGGTGGGATTCGGACCATCCTCAAATTCCATATTTGGGATGTTGTCCACCCAAGGTTTTGGAGAATGTCCAAATCAAATTTCCAAATTTTAGACTCCATTTAGGTTTGAATTTTAATTAGTCTACTCTAATTGAAGGTGAAGGATTTGAATCCAACCTGTTGGGGATTAAAATCAAGTGTAATCACTCAGCCTTCTTTCATTGTGACGCCTTTATTCGGGCCTCAAATTGGTCACACCAAATGACGAAAGAGACAATGGCCCACGTGTCTAGACGTTGAGGTTAGCTTGGTTCTGATCGAGGGAAAATTCCAACCAAATAGAAAATCTGCTCACAGTCGACAAAACCTCAATTCCACTCGTGGAGGATCTTTTAACTGTCGGGATAAGATCCACTAAATGATAAGTACAGGTGCCGCAGTCACAGAGTCACGTTTTCTGATGCTCCTCTCTATAAAAGGTGGAGCTAACCCTAAATTCTCAAAGATACCTCAATCTCTTTGCATTCACTTTAGCTTGATCAGCTCAACACACCAGCTCGGATGAAGTATTAAAGTAAGACGTAGAGTGTACGTGGTCAAGCATCATATCGATGCAAGATTTTATTTGCATATTGCCAACTTACATCACGTCAGATGGCTTATTCATGTGTTATCGCGTCCAGAGTCGCGCATCGAACACAATATAAAAAAAAAATTATAGAACTGAAACGTGCTCCATGGCACGTAAAATAGGAAATCTTACTATTGAGTTTGTTGGAATAAATTTAAATCAAATATTGAATTTATTACAAAATATACTTATAAAGTAAAAGTATTGTGAGGTACCAAAATTTTGATAATGAAAGTTTTGAAGTGAGATTCCTTTGTCTTTTCGAGGGAATAAGTTTCCAGCGAAAATTAGGAGTTTCCTTTTGATGTGAATCATAAGCCTTGGAATTATTGCTGCTTGTACTAAATATGGTTCTCTTATTTTCCATTCATGATAAGTAAATGGACCTAAGAGTCTATTTTCCTATTTTTATACATTGAATTAAAATTAGTAATTTTATTTCAATATTTTATATTTTATATATGTACGAGAGGTTAGAAATTAATTTTGTTGGGTGGCATAAAACAACTTTCTTAATAACATTGAAATATGAGACATGACATCTCATATTTCAAAGTTTCAAAGTCAACCTCACTTAGACTCCAGTCTTAATAAAGGCCGAGCCAAGTATCAAGCGAAACCTACCCACTACCATAGATCTTATGTCTTGAATATTGAAGTGGTAAGTCGTGATTGTTGTGTAGGTCCTACACGTCAATATCTATAAGTACAGAGAGACTTCATACTCAAGTACCTGAATTTGATTGCTCGTTCTAAAATCATACAAGCTCGAATTTCACTTGACATTGTTGTTTTATTTTTCTATGCAGATTTTCTTCATACCTCTCAAATCCAATCTTCTGGAATTTGCCATAAAAAAATTTAAAAATAAAGATATTAGAGATTCTAAAAAGTTATTTAATCCAAGACTAATATGTACAATAAATGCCATTTAATCTTGATAGGAACACTGATCTCTTTTTAAATCAAGCTATGGTGGGAGTCGGAGAGAAATGATGAAATTTAAATGATTATTTTCTTCTGAATTTTGATCCAAATAGGCCTTAGAAAGGGCCCATATAAATAATGGGCCAATGTTCAGGCCCATTAGCGCCCTAACTCTCGTTGCCATCTTCGGGAAAATATCACCTAATCATGAACTTAACATTAAACTTCTTTTTTTTTTCTTCTGGAAGTTACAATGAAGTTCCCGAAAATTTTTAGTAGAAATTATATATGTGGTAAATTATATTCAAATAGTTGTTTAAAAAAATGCACTTTAATGTTAGCACAGTCACAAGAGGCTTTGGTGTTATATCAAATACAAATTGATTGAAGGTTAGAGATTGTACGAATCCCCAAATATCAAATACAAATTGTATTTAGTCCACTAAATATCATTTCTCTGAAAATTTCGTGCGAACAAATGATCAGCATGGGCCCTTTGTGCGGAAAAAAAAAGAAAGAATAGTTTTTTAAAAAAATGATAATAAATCACAAGTTTAAAATTTGAATTTTTATTATATTTTTTCCTAAAAAAATCACATCAAAAATAGAAATTTTTACTTAACATATTAATACCTTCACCGCTATAATTATTATTTATTTTATTTATTACTACATTTATAGCAATTGATTATTACTTCCATTATTTTAAATTATTCGAAATAAATGGTATCATTATCATTATTATAAAGTGTTATATATATCTACACTTTTTTTAATTCAACAATACATAAAAGATGGAGATTCTAATCCATAGCTTTTTGGTCGGGAATATATGCGTTAACCAATTTTATTGAACTATGTTCAGATCAGTATATATACTATTTAGTATTATAGTTGTGACCTTTAATTTCTTTCCTTAAGTATTGCAGGGCCAATCATGTCATAAATTGGAGTGTAGACACTTTTTTTTTCCTTCTTTTAAGATTTGACATTGATAATGTTAAAAACTTTTGCATTTTTCTAATAATGAATTCCTATACAACAGTATGCTACATATATTAATAACCAAACTTTTAATTTGATGAATCATATCCCTAATCATTATATAATTCAAATGGTTGCAATGTTGCTTGTATTCAAAGAAATATGATCATTACAATACTACCCTAGTCATCAAATTTAATAATTATCCCATCAAATTTATTGAATCTTTATGGAATTTTGTAATGTTTATCAATTTTTTTTTCAGTACAAAAATTTAGGGATATGAGAAATCGAACTTCCGACCTCGAAGAAGAACATGTCAATTACGAGTTATGCTTATATTAACTCTAATGTCTAGTAAACATTGGGAGGCGAGACAAATTATAATTAAATTTCTTCTCTTTCTTTTCAAAAAAAAAATCCTCTCTAGAAAAACAAATAATAAAATAGTGTCCTCGCTCCCACATGGATATAGGATAGTAAAGGAAATAGTATTTAATCAAGTTCAATTGTTGTACTAAAAAAAATCAATTTCAATTAAGAAATAATTATAATAATTATTTTATCCAACTAATTAAAATCTCTCAATTTATTCATTAATTAATTATCATTCATAATTAAATAATCCTTTCAATATAAATTTAAAAAACTTAATATTTCTTTTATGATTAAAAATTTGATACATGTTGAAGATTCTAAGTGATTTTTTTAATGGAGTTAAGAATATTTTAATAATAGACCACTGCCAACTTTAAAAGTAATATTCTCCAAAGCTTAGAGAGAAAGTGAAGGATTGAAAGAACATAAAGATGGAATATTCAAATAGAACAATTAATTAATTAGAATCTAAAACCTAAATTTACATATTTTTTTACATAATAATGAATTTAAAATGATAAAATTTCATATATTCCATAAGGTTGGCATTAAAGTATACATTCTCTCTTTTTCTAACCTCATATTTCTCATTTATATTCCTTCTTACATAAGTCACAAACTCCCATTAAATCTAAAAGAAAATAAAGTGCTAAATATAAAACACCATCATTCTAACAATAATTTTGTTTTTTATTTTTAATTAAATTAAGCATATTTACTAACAATATTCGATTTAGTTTTTCACTTTTCTAAAAAACATTTTTAAAATAAATTTTAACCACGTGTTTTTTAGAGCTGTTATTTTGGGTTATTTGTATAACAATTTTATTTACAGACTTCTATTTTTATAAAATCCAAAGCTTGTTTGCTGATCTTACTCCTTTTTAAAAACTATTTTTCAATACTACTTTCAAATAAAGAAAAAAAAAACCAAGATTTTAAAAGCATTTTGGAGAAGATTGCAAAACAAAAACAAAGAAAACTAGTAGTAAACAAAAATCATCATCAAAATAATATATCTGAGATGAACCTTAGCCAGGCCATTTCTGCATTTCGACTCATCTGAATTAGACTTTTGACTCTTATAAATAATGTAAGTGGAATCTTTAAAATATATATATGTAAAATATTAATTCAACACGAGAATTATTGTTATTGTGAATCAACACCTCCATAAGAAACAGAGAATCTACTCTATAGTCGCTCTCTCTAGACGATTACGATTAGAATAAGGTAAAGTTAAAAAAAACACCTTTTTTTTTTACTTTGTTAATCAATTTCACACCTTCACTCCCATGACAAAATTCCCAATATGCCACCTTTAACTGATGATCAATATTTGTTTGTGTGTGTTATTGGCTACACAAAGCTGTGATTAGCATTAGCATTGGCTTGCACCTTGGTGTTGTTGTGAGCATTGGCAAGAACAAAGTCAAGATTATAAAGCACAGGGACCATAGTGAGAGAGCAGAGAAACACAAGCACAGGTCCAAATATCCAAAGCAGAAGAGGAAGAGCCGAGTAGAAGAGGCGATTCCCGACCGTGTTCAGGACGAAGCCCTTCTCCAAGAGCTCCGAGACGTAGTCGGGCGTGACGGGGGACGACGAGTCTTGGGGGCTGTTGATCAGAACGTTCACTTGGTTCACAAATCTGATGGAGAGGGAGTGGCAAAAGAAGGAGAAGAGGAAGATGGTGAGGAGGGACACATATTTGAGAGACACCGTGAACTCGCCGTGGGCGCCGTAAACCGAGTCGTTCACCGGCTTCTTGATGCTGTACGTGCTGCTCAGAATCGCAGCCAGCCCGGAGGAGAGGAGGATGGAGGTCGTCGCCATTAGAGTTGACCCCATGATCGCATTCCTAAGAGTTTGGACAGCTAGAATGTTCTTCTTCTCATTGTCCTAAAGTTACATACAACGATACGATACAATACGATCAAACCAATCACTCTTGTCGTAACTTAAAAAGTATATATAAAAAGACACAAGTTTTTTAATTTTTCTTTAATTTGCTTTCTAAATTTTTTTAAAATGAAAAGATTATATACAAATATATAAATGATGAAATTTTTTAGTTCCTGAATGGCAAAATGAGAAACAGAAGATTATCAAAATTCCCTAAGCAAGTTATTGGTTTTCTGTCTTGTTTGTTTCAACTTCCTTTTTTTTTTTCCTTCTTTTCATTTTTGGAAACATTATTTAAATCTTAGCCAATATGGAAAAGAAAAGAAAAAAGTATTTTTTAAAATTACTTTTTCAATATTAAAAAAAGTACATAAAACTAAAAAGAAAAGCCCATTATGAAAAAAAAATACTACGATTTTATAGCAAACAAACTAAAATTATAGGTGGATTCCACTATACCCAACAATATAAACTAATAAGATATGCCTTTTTGGCATCAATTACTATATAATAAAAGAACCTGAATATGCATATATAAAAGCATGAAAAAATAAACAAAAAATATGATGGATGAGTGTGTTATTTTGTCCTTATGGATAAGGATAAACGTATTAATTTCATGGAAACTTTACTTTGAAGCAACTTTATTAAATATTTTCTTAATTTATTATTATTTCATATTCATTTTCTATGCATTTGCATTTGCATATGCATGGCATCTGTTTTCCTTAATGGCTGCCATGAACCAGAAGCCAATTTAAGACGACAGAAATTAAAATTCATCAATGAAGAAGAAGAAGCTTATGGAAGAGCCAAAATTTTGCATCAAACTCAAAAAGTTTAGAAGATAAAAAAAAAACTAAATTCATTAATCCCTTATCTTTTAACCATTTTAGTTATTCCCTATGTTATATATACTTGGGTAAAATTTAATAAAAATAAAACATTTAGACAACTTAAATCAGTCGCACCCGATTCATTGGATCGTTGACCTACCAAACACTTGTCCATAGTTCTTATAGGCCTCGTGGTCAACGAGAACTTATAATCGAGGAACGACAAACTTTGTCACTTCCTTAAAAGTTTGGAGAATTAATTAAAAACTATAATTTCCATCATGCAGAGGTATGTTACCAATAAATTTTAACCTTCGACAGGAGGGTATATAAGTAAAATGTTAGATATCAACAGTAAATTTAATCGTGTTTACCACTCTCCCCCACTTATGAAGTTGTAAATTTGTACGAACGAGGAGAAACCAACAATACACAGAACCTCTTCATCTGAACATGATTAAGTTATCGATGAATCCAAAAACTTAAGGTAAATTTGAGGAGAGAAACTACTTTCTCGAGAAAGGAGAGAGAAATATGTTAGAGAGAGAAAGTAGTTATTGATACCTTCATCATGGCAGAAACCCAGAAGCGTCGACCAGAGCTGTTGATTCCAATGATGGTGGTGAAGGGCTGAGTTCGAACCTTATGCCATAGCCATGCATGGTAACACACTGTCAACATAAATCCTAAAGGAACCAAAATCACATCCAAATAGCTCTCTTTCCATTCCATTTTCTCTCTCTAGATCCTCTCTCTTTCTCTCTCTAGATCCTTCCTTTGTTAATTCTACTGATATTCTCACAAATGCAACCACTCAACTTATAATATATATATAGAGTAAAGGAATGGGTGGAGATGGGAGTGGACTTTTCATTTCATTTTCTCTCATTCTTTTCCCAATATGCCCCAAACTAAACCACATACCCAAC
Source organism: Momordica charantia (assembly GCF_013281855.1). Classification (NCBI taxonomy): domain Eukaryota; kingdom Viridiplantae; phylum Streptophyta; class Magnoliopsida; order Cucurbitales; family Cucurbitaceae; genus Momordica; species Momordica charantia. The sequence continues at coordinate 2,614,097 of NW_028275166.1, forward strand.
CAAATACTCCTCCATCAACAATAATCTAATTCATTTATGCCATATTTGATAACTTCCCTTTTCTAATTTTTTCGAAAACATAAATAAAAATATTAATTTATAATTCTTAACTTAAAATTTAAATATAGTTCAACTAACTAGTTAGAACCAGGATGAATAAGATTTCTTAAAAAGTTGATTCCATCGACATCGATCGATTGGTGTTGATTTTTTCAATGTCAAAATAGATTATTCGATCGATCGGTCTGATCGAAAAACATAAACATAATCGACTGATTGACGTATAAGTTATTTCATAAAAAGTAAAATAAAATAGCCTGAATTGTGCAGACTGCAATAATAATAAATGCAATCTGCAAAATTGCTTGGTTTTCTCAAAACGGTACATTGCATTTTTTTTAGAAAAAAATATCTTTTTTATAATTTTTTTTGAAATTCATCCCACCGCCCTTCTCCCCCTCTCTATTCTTCACCTCTGCCCCTCCCTCTCTCTTCTATTCTTTTTCTCTCCATTTTCTTCGCTCTTCTCCTTCTCTACCTCTCCTTTTTCACTGACGGACAAATCGTCGTTGTGGTTACCAATAAAAATAAACTTATAACTGATTGGTTGGTATCAGTTCCACTCTCACGTCAACCAATCAATATTCATACTTAATTAAGATATATACCATCAACTAAAACGTTGGGATTAGAAAAAAAAAATCATAATAATTTTGTCTTTACGTATATCACCTTAATACCAACTTGCTTCTCATACTACCCGTTGTAATGAAATAGAGATTCAATTTATTTTTGGGTTTATATCTTCTTTTTTCCTTAAAAAAACGAGTGAATCATACTAATACTTCAAATTCAATAAAGAAAATCACATAAAATGAGTATATAGGATCTTTTTTTTAAGTATAACAAGATATGAGAACGGATTCGAAAATAAAAGTTAAGTCAATATGAGAATTAATTCCTCAAATTTTGTTGTACTAAGAAAAATGTTGGAATCGGTTCCTACCCACTACACTAGCGGGGCGCCAAGATTTTTTCCCCTTGAAATTAATGGCCATGAATTCATCTCATTACATAGTTTTGACTTCTTTTTTTCTTCCAATTAATTATTTGCTTTTCTCCTATTTATTATTTTCTTCTCTTACCCGGATAATAAGAAAATTAATTATAAAGTTTTGGTACTTGGCACATGAATTTTTGTAAATTACTACTTGTTTGGATTGCTTTATCATGTTAATGTCGAATTCAATTATTTGGTAATTGTATTGTACGATTTAGTCCTTAAAAACTCACTCGAGTGCGTATCATTACTATTTTTATCATATCATGACAACGTGCCAGCTTTTCGTACCACTTAATGGAATTAATAATTTTTGTTTGAGGCTATAGAACTTTTACTTATAAATATGTTTAGAAAATAAAAAAATAGCTCAAGGTTATATTGTCATTTTTATGCGTTTTATATGAGTAAAAAAATGTATCAAAGAGGATTTTCTTTCCATGTTTTAAAAATTAGAAACATGAAATAAAAACCCCTCCCCCCCATTTGTATTAAACTATTGGAAACATTTCTTAGAAACCAAAAAAAGAAATATACAAATTTTCCCTTTTAAAATATCATTCTCCGAATCACCCAAAAGTTATGCTTTGCTTAAAATTTCTTACCCAATAAAGAAAATTTAATTTCAAGATATTTTAAAAGAAAAAAAAAACAACCATTATAGGGGAAAATTCCCATAAAGCCGAAAAAATATGCACATACACAAGAATGGTAGGGTTGTTATTTCGATAAATGTGAAGTGCATATATATATAGAAAGTGGAACATAACAAGGAACCTACGAAAGGCATGAAAAGATGAGAATAGAATGAAAGCACCAAGCAAGAACAATATTTAGGTTTTTTATCAAAAAAAAAAAAAAAAGAAACAATAAATGAAGAGAGATATTTTTTTAGAAAAAATAAATGAAGGGTTTTTAATTTTTTTTAGTAGTGGTTAGAAATGAAATAGGTGCCGAAGACAGCATAAATTTTATTTATTTATTTCGTCTGCCCTTTTACTAAAAAAAAATGCACTCAAGATAATGGTTTACATAACGTTTTTCATTTCTTAGAATTAGAAAAGAACAATTTTTTAATGTAGAAAATTTATTTGGTACAAGAAGTTTTCAAAACGGTTTCAAAATAGAAAACACAAACAATATTTGTTGTTTTTGTCTTGTATGTTTCCTTTAACATTTTTTAAGCTACCTATTTACGTATAATTTATTTTAAAAAAAAATAGTATCAAAGACTCAAAGCCATGTTTGAGATGGTTTTTGACCTGACTAAAAATACTCCTAATTTAAAATCTTTAAAATCTTCATATTTGAAAGTAATATAAAAGTGCTGAAAAAAAAAAGTAAAAAATTGCTTTGTGAAAAAATATTTGGAGAGCATTTTTGACCTAATTGCTTGATAAAAAAATTAATAAAAAAAAACTTTTAAAAAGTAGAACAAATCATCAATGCAATTTGTTACTAACCACTTTTTACTAAAGTGTTTATAATTAAAATAATTTTTACTCGAAATACTTCCCAAAAACCTTTACTTTAATTTAAATGTTTTATATTCTTATTGCCTAATTTAAACAATAGATTAAATGTAAAATTAAGTAACTTTAATCACAATTAAAATTGCTTCAAACCCTCATAACCTTCCATCCATCTTCATATACCATAGAATATTAGAAAATCCCATATACTTGGAAGGTATCAAAACCCCACAAAAGAAGGCTATATATCGATATTTTAAAAAAAAAAATACAGCAATATGTGGGGTGGAGACTAACTCATAATATGTGGAGCAATAAGTGGGATGGATATTCTAATTCACAATATGTGAGGCGAAAATTCTAATTCATAATCTTTTGATCGGAGATATATGTCTTAACCAATAGAGTCATATACAAACTAAATCAAAGGGAATAGCTCATTCTCATGAGAAAGAATTCGACATTCACCTATCTATTTGTCAAGGTATCGGATACTCCAGTGATTTTGTGACTGTGCAACAATTTGAAAAAATACCAAACAAAATATTTGAATTTCCTTTGGGTCATTTTAATCTTTCCACTTGTCAATATTGGCCCTTGCACTTTTAAAAAGTAACCATTTTTGTCCTTATTTACAAAACTTTAACATAAAATTTATACACAATGAAAACTCTTTAATATAAATTTATGACTATATTTTAAGAAATTTAGTGAGTAAAGAATTTGATCCTAAAATTTTGATAAAATAAATTAGATAAAAATGAAGATGGAGAGAGACCAAATGATCACCTCTTTAAAGTAAAAAAAAATAAAATATAAATTTTGAAAATATAGAGATTAAAATAAACAAAAGTTATACCGACTAAAAGTACACAGATAAAAGAGTATTTAATCCTTTAATATATTGACAGTGAAAGACGTTCCTTTACTATTCACTTGAGAAAAAGTAAAGATTCATCTTACAGAAAAAAAAAGGCAAGAGTAGGAAAGAAAGAATGAATCAATTGTGAAGTGAAATGTGGTGCCGAAAAATAATACATGAGAATGAAATTTGTAAAACATATTAAATCTTTTATTATAAAATCTAATTATATTTTAAATTAAAAAATTAAAATTATCAATAATATTATATTAGAGAAGGGTAATAAATTAAAAATTAAATATTTTTAATAAAAACAATTAATTAATTAAATTTTAGCTGTTAATTTTTATTTAATCAATTTCTTTGAGTTTAAGATGTTCATTCCTCCACCTTAATATTTAATTCGTGTGACCTTCACAGCCACAATATAATACTCAATAAATAAAACGATTAATTAATTAACAATATTTAGAGCTTTTGGGGAATTTGGCATTGATTCACTAAGTAAAAGCTACGGGGCCCTAAAGCTCGTATTAGGTACAAAATATTTTAATTTAATCATATCAGAAAAAAAAAACACTAAAAAATAACTCGTGAGAAACCCACATTCATTTATAATATTTTCAACTAAGAATTCATTAAAAGGAGCATTGAAGAAGAAAGTTTATTAATTTTTTTGAGATTAATTAGCACCTATATTAGATGGGAATCTTACTTAATTTGGAAAATTCAATGGAGTCTTAATTTGTTAGGTAGGGCAGATTAATATATTGAATACGTATCCATTTTAAACATGAAAAAGGTACTTTTTTTTAATTAATATTCTTAGTCATTAAGGTATATCAATAATGAACTTTATCTTATTACCAACATAAATTTGTTAAAGCATATATCCTCATCTAAATGTCGAAGGTTTAAATTTCTATCCTATATGTCAACTAAAAAAAGACCTGGTATGATTTTTACTTATTCTAAGACAACTGCATTTTAAAATAATTATAAATTATACTCTGGTGAGGTATAAAAATTGTTAATTGTATTGTTTGTAAAATTTACTATTATACCCTTTTGATAGAACTAATACAAGTAATACACATGAAATAAAACATGTATTTTGTATGATTTGCGTATTTATAAAAGGTGATCATTTTGATCCCTATTTACACAATTTTAACATAAATTTATATACAATGAAAATTCTTTAATACAGTTTCATTGTTACATTTCAATAAATTTAATGAGTGAAGTATCATACTAAAATTGTGATGGAAAGAAATGACACAAAAATGGAAATGAAAGATCAAATAATCACTTTTTAAAAATACAAGAATCAAAATAGACGGTTTGAAAGTATATGAACTAAAATAAACCAAAGTTAAAAATATAAAGATTAAAATAGACATTTTGAAAGTATAAAGACGAAATAGTATCCAAGTCTTAAATTTATTTCTAAACACAAAAATATCATGCGCAAATTCTTTAAACTAACGAGTGTAATTGGTACTTATTTTCTTTTTTCTCCCCCTCCTTTTGTCATAGTTTGTCCATCTGTCCTCGTTTATAGAACAAGCCAAAACCTAGTGGGTATATGTCCACACTTTCCTCAATGCGAATTGAAAGGCAACATAGAAAACAAGGGACAAGAATATTTATAGATAGGTTGTTGTTGTTGGTGATGATTTATCTAGAGAAGGCCAAGGAAGAATTTTTCTAAATGCTAACCATTGGATAATAGGGCTAGTAATGGGGGGTTGGCTTTTGTATTAAGATGTTTGAAAATTGAAAGTGGGATGTGGTGGCAGACAATTGTTTGCATTCATGTGTGTTTGTGTTCTCCACGTAAGACCATGTAATTGTTTTAGTGCTCAATAGAACCTAACAAAACCATCAAAATTTACTCAGGCTTCATGCCTCACCGGTTCGAGATAGGAGGTTCGAATCCTTACCCTTTTTTTTTAGAACTGGGAGTTGGAATTTTACTCTTCTATATCTAGGAGCACCCGCGCCCACCACAAAGCTCCGACCTAGAAGATATCACGGATTTTTTGTATTAAACTGATCAGAACATTCAAACCGGTGACCTCTAAGTCAATATGACCAAAAAAACTCCAAGCCTTTGCTAATTGGACTGTCCTTTGGAGGCTCACCCCACCTTTCGTTGAAATTGGAATTAAGAATAAAAAGAATTAACTTTTCGAGAAAGCTGGCTAATAAAATCTCACCAACTTGGCTTGGAGGAGTGGCCATTTAAAGGAATATGCCATCCCAAGACGCTCACCCACCCATTGCAATGTGGACTAGGTTGCTTTCAAACAACTTTCTTCTATATGGTGCATTCATGGAAAGTTCAAATAATTGTTTATTTTCAGCTGTCTATTCATCAAAAGATGTGTTTCTTTTTCCCCCATTTTCTTAATAGAGTCATAAGGCATTGCATTGTGGATAAGCAATAGCTTCAAATACTGAGACGACAGAACATGCAATTCCTCATTCTATATTTTCAACCCACCTTTACACCAACCCATCATACCTACAAAGCTTGTTTTCATTTTGGAGGCATTTTGGTTACTGCTAGGTATAGGGTCATTTTAAGGCAGCAGTTTCAAGTGAGGTAGGATTTTCCAATATATAGAGAACTATAAAACAAAAGAAGAATGGCTGACCTGCAAGATGATCATCTTGGAAGTTTTCTTGAAAGCTTTCGCCACCTCATATTTCCACTGAAGCTGGGAGATGGAAGCCGCTAAGCAAAGACCCTGAAAAAGTATGAATGGAGAGATTAATAAATAATGCATATCATTTGACTTTGAGAAAGCGGTCGTAAGAGGCAATCAAGCATGCTTCTCAAATTAATCAAAGTTTGAGTCATTAATCTAAAGACGCAAACTCTGTGGTTTGAGCTAATGTTTTATGCTTGATCAAATGCAAGTCAATCTGAGGGTAGTGGATAATTACTACTTAAGACTCTTAAATGTGTTGGTTTGCCTTTCATTGCCGTTCCATTCTTCAAGAATAAGAATCGTGATAAATGCTAATAAACTAGAAGGAATTCTCACTAATCTTATGGAACCAAACTTCCATTGACAAAGTAAATATAAAAGTATGAGATAAAATAGTAACATTTTATTTTGTTTTAATCAACTCCTACGTTATTTTGCTTTGATTTACTGGTGGTACAGTTTTGTTAACGTGACATCTTTTATACAGGACTATCACACGATTCACGTTCACATCATAAAAGTAACAGAATTAATAAATAGCAGAATCAATAAAGATGATTCAAGCTCAAAATGATAAAGATCCTGATAGGAACCAAACAACTAGAAATATATTGAAATATAAAAGATGGACCCTCCCTCTCTTTAATATTCTTATTCAAGTCTAACCCACGCTAAATAATCACATACCTCAATCCCTTTTTCACTCACTCTATAACAAATCCCTCCTAACTACTTCCCTAATTACTTAGTAATATATTCTTGATACTCTAAGAATATTCCTCATTCTATCCTAATAACAGTTGTATCAGACCCAGGCTCAGTAAGCTACAACTCCAAATACATGTCAGGAATTGACAAAGGAGTGCCTAAAGAGGAAATAGCACCTAGTTTTCTTCAAATGCGGAGAAGATCGATTCAGAAAGTCGATAATAAATATCAGATAAGGTTTCAAATGTCATTAATATTAAGAAAGACAACATCACAGAAGAGGTTAGCATCAAATTTACTTCAAAAAGAAAAGCAAGATTAACTTGAAGATATGTAAATATATATACACACACATGCACAAACATGTACAGGTACGTATGTTTCCAGCTACATGGATCCAGAAAGTGGAGATAGCTAGCTAATCCAGAAACTATGTAGCAGCAGTTAGAAAAAGAACAGCTCAGAATAATTATATCTCACCAACATATCTGGGAAGTGGGAGAAAGATAGCTTACATTTCTCCGCACTTTGGAATATGGGAGACAACGCAAGATATCTTTCAGGTAAGAACATGTAAGGTACCTTTCAGTTAAAAATGGTGAGGAAAAAGAAGAGATGCTAGAGATTGGAGTAAGATTATTCCGGGAAAAAAATGCTGAACAAATATTACCTTACCTGCAGTTTTGGTGCACAAATTTATCTACTGTTTTGGTTATAATAGCTGAGTTAGAACAATTTCTAATCTCCATATTTGAACCCTATGTAATGTTTTGGTCCTTAAAGATTTTTTAATTTAGTATACAAAATTGTTCTTAATGAGTCAATTTACTCTTGATGCTTACAATTAAAATAAATATTTCTTTTGGGTTCCATGACATGTTAGTGGCATCTATCCAAATAGCAAGTCATTGAATTACTTTTCACCTTTTTATCAAAGGGACTAAAACATTACAGAAATATAGATCCAAAAGTTACAAAGAGCTATAACACGAGGCATACAAAAATTTTCAAACATCATTAGGCAGATGGACAGTTTGACGATATCATTAACCCAAACCTTTAAGAATGAAAAGTCGCTGCAAATAATTAGTTGCAAAGGATGAAATGAAGTACGGATAGATTCTACCAAGAGATAAATTGGAGAGAAGAAGAGGAGCTTAAGGTATACAGCCATTGGCATAGACACAGACAAAGCCTCGATTTATACATCAACCAGTAAATTAGGAATTATGTGAAGGAAGAAAATAATGGCCACTGCACATAATGCATGTTGATAAGAGATTACATAAGTTATGCGAACATGAAAATAATTTCAGATCAATGAAGACATGTAACGGAATTGAAATCCACCTCTTCAAGCATCCAAGAAGTTTAGCTCCTGCATATTTTAGCTCCTGCATATTCCTCAGTGATTTCAATATTAAAACAAGCGAAAGCCATAAACCAAGAATAAATTCATTAGCTCTGGTAGGATAAATACTCAATGGTCAAGCACATTAAATAAAATACAACATTTCTTTTCTACAAGCCTTAGGCAATGAGAAGAACATCGCATTGGTGATGAGAGCTCCAAAAACTCAACTCCCCCCCACCCCGGGGAAAAAAAGATTTCATGAACCATCCCTTGAACATTTCTTTCATGATTGTAGATCATAATTCTTCAATGTCGTCATAGTAAAAATAATAGAGAAATAGAACAAGTTAACTGTCAATTAATGAATAATGTTTTACATTTGTACATATACAAGGACAGGGGCCACTGTCCGATGTATGAAAGATGATAGATTAAATGTACTGGTTAATATTAACAGATGTTGTTTCCAACAGAAAATGTATTCAACAAAGATTTCTACACTTCATATCATTCGATAGATATTAGAGATTCAGAAGGATAGATCAGAACCGTCACTGAAGTTTGGGAAAGTGACACACTTGAACACCTTGCACTTTGAACATAGAACATATCCGACCTGTCACAATTGGAGTGCCTTGTTAGGCTTTTAAGTCAGTAATCGAGTATATGCAAACAAAAGAACAAAGGATATCAGGTATCTCCACAACAAAAGTTATAGATACCAAGCACTGGTTCACGGGCATATATGAACAAAATGCTCCAACACGACAATGCTACATGTTTTATATCAGCTAAGTAGCAGGGTACTTCATCACACTTTCATTGGCAAGTAAAGAGAGATCAAAAAGAAACTCAATGAATTATGCGCTTCAGTTGGTTGTTAACAACTTCTTATTCTGAGAATAGTGGGATGATAAATTTAACTCAACCAAGATTTAATGGTAAGTTCGCTTGTGGGATCACATCATCGTTAAGATGATGATGTAGGCTATTGAACTACCGGGTTGATATAGTAAGTCTGGTTAACTCTTTTCGATCAGTGGTATGCTATTTGGTAGGGGAACTCATATTAGATAAGTTTAAAGGACCAGTTCACAACACTTATTCTGCTTATAATATTTACTAAATCACATTTCTACCAAGCTATAGAGGTTTTAAGAAACTTAGCATCATCAAAATCGACTATAATGTCTCTTAACAGTAATCTAAGCTAGTTGCCAGTATAATTGATTAATTCTTAAAGAAGGGGCTGAATGGAGTGTTAGTGGATCAAATATCAGGAATTACACCAAGGAAGCTGTGAGAAAAATAAGAACAGAATTCGATAGAGAGAAAAAAATATTGGCCAGTAAAAATCGATTCAGGAACTCCAGTGCTTTGGTAAACAAAACGTTTCACTTCTGAGTTCAGAAGAGTCTATACAAGATTCTACGTTTACCAATACCAAAAACCTCAGATATCCTCGTTTAAACGAGAGTCTCGTAAAAGATAATCAAAATATTGACAGCATACGTGCAATTTTATCACAAATTCATCGCATTACTGCGACGGCATTGTACTAATGAAGATAGCAGTTGGCAGTATACTTACGGCTCTGCAAGATGGACATCGTCGGTAGATACGATTGTTCTCGGCCTTCACGTTAGTCTTCTGCCCTTTACAGAAATCACACACTATCCATCCTTCACCGTTACAAGGTTCACATGCAATTGTTGAGTCAGCCTTGAAGAAAATTGGAAAACAGTAAGAAATAGAATGAATCGCGTAGTTTGAAGACGCTAGAGTTGAAGCTTCCTTGAGAGCACATGAATTCTGTATACCTGTAATTGAACCTGTTGGAGAGATGAGCAGCGCGCAGGCTTGAAGGAAGAGCGGGAGGAAGACGATGGAGGAAATCGGAGGAGGTTGATCTTCGTAAGAGCCATAGAAATCGCCATTGGAACGAGCACTGAACAGAAAGCTTCCCCTCCGTCGTCACAAATCATTTGTGGATATAAAAGAAACCACGTCAGCTCCGCGCCAACGGGAGGCGATTTCTAAAGAATGAAAATTTTATCTTTTTTTTTTTCAATTAATAAATTTTAATTTTAGCGATGTTATTATTTGGGATCTTTTTAATAATGTTTTTAAAGAAGAATGTCAGAAATAATTTAGGTTCCAAATTAATGACAAAAGTAAATTTTAAATATTCATTCATTAAGTATTGGAAAGCTGTTTAAATCTAAAAAGGTTTTTAGACGAGCGGAAGAGAAGCATACGTAGGACAATAGACCCAAAATCTATTATAGGCGAAAATCGCTGACCATCATTTCTCAAGCTTATTGTTTTGGTAGGATGGGCACAAGTGGAGACACACGCAAAGAATCGAAGTAGTACTAGTAGTAAAGGTACAGTTTCCTTCAACGACAAGATGATAGCTGCAATTTTAGTCCGTGCTTAGGGATTACAGTGGTTCAGCATAAAAAAGCCTACCTCCACTCTAGCAACTAGCAGCAGCCTTCTTTCTTTGTTTTGGAATTTCTGAGTTTTTCAAGTAAGTAGTACTTTAGGTATTTATACAATGGAGAAATCAGAAAAAAACAAAAAATTGAGGTAATTTTACAACTTCTTTTTCTATTACAACAGTAAATACAAAAAATGTTGCCTTTTGAGAGAGAGTTCTCTTCTTTATCAGAATAATCCAAGTAAAAATTTTAAAATAGAAAAGTGATTCAAATGTAATTGGATGTCCTGTAACATTATTGATTGTGGTGATTTACTATGAGGATGAGTAAAATACTGATCACAGGACACCATTGATATCGATTTTGATTGTACTAGAATTTCTTATAGACCAACATTAATTTTTATTGATTTTTTCTACTGATAGCTACAATCCTTATCTATTTTTTTCTTAGTACAATAAATTAGGGGTATGGGAGTTTGCACTTCCAAGCTTGAGAGAAAGGATAGAATAAATAAAGAAGTAACCAAATTGGCTCTATAATGAACTTTATGTTTGAGTTGAAAATATTGACCTTGTTTGTGTGTGATATTTTTTGGCCACCATATATCTTAACATTAAGCAATTTTTAGTAATTGGTTTAGTACATTTTTACTACATACCGACAGTTCCATGAAATTTACGAATCTTACCAAAAGTCAAGGATGTTGTGCAATGTGTCCTCATAATTTTTGTCCACGGCCAAAAGTCTTTTAAACCTATAAGTTACTTTGGCACTACATTTTCTATTTTGTTCTTTAAAATTCTTTCTATTTCGATTAGTAAATGCTTGGAATCTCTTAATCATACTAACTTAAGAAGTCTCTCACATTCAATCGATGAGCTAGTATAAAAAACTCTTCAATACAAATATCAGAAAGATTAACAAAGATATCACTCCATATAGGAGCGCTCATTAGAAATTACCCATTAAATTACATTATTAACGATTGTTACCTAGGTATTTTTTTCATTTAAATTTGAAGAAATATTAATTACAAAACAAAAATAATTAAACAACTTTAATTCTAATTTAGGCAAAATAGAAAGTGGTAGCTTATGGTCCCAAATTCCTTTTAGCTGTGTGAGTAACATTTTCTAGTTAGACCATTATAGAAGTGGTAAAACTGCAACCTAAAACTTGAGTAATTAAAGGTTGGTTCGGTAACTAATTTAATTTTAATTTTGGCAAAATAAAAAAGAAAGATGATCTAGGCTTAACTCTCTTCTTTTGAAGGTGAAACCACGATTTGGCTTTTGATTAATACTTTCTCAAAATATAAAACCGAACATTCAAATACAAAAACAAAATCTTAGCCAAATTATAAAAAATAAAAAATAAAAACTAAATTTTAAAAACCAAGATTTATTTCTATATTTTGGGAAATAAATTATATTTTAAAAAAGAATGATAATCAAAACAGAAATACCTTTCGAAAACAAAAAATAAAGTTGTTTCTGCGACTAGGGATCTCAAAGTTTAACGACTATTTCATCAAACTCTTGTTCCAAAGTCATTGAGCCATTAGCATCAATATAACAATTTCCACTCATCGATCAGAATGATCTGAAACTGCATAGAAACGATGAACAAAAAGACAATAAACTTGAAAGAACATCGAGATTTGATACTGAATCACAGAAAAATGTACTTATGCTTACTAGACCAGCTTCACAGAAAATCTCTGCAAGTCTGAAGAGCAAAAGCAATTCGATCTACGAGCAGCTTAACGCCTCCTTTGCCATGGAAGTTGCAGAGGGGCTGCCTGAATTACTACTCGAAAACAAAAACCAAACACAATCGATCGTAAAATCGAATCAAAACTTAAATCCAAGACCAGTAATGCTATAACTGAACTCGCAAAAAATTAATTCAGTATAAAAGGAAGAATGTATCAGCCTCAACAAAGATTTTCACGAGGAGAAAAGGCCGAAGCGAAAATGGGTGAAGAGGTTGAAAAGATGATGTAGGGAACTGCATTCATCTCTAAGGCATTCGAAATTGGCCAAAGAGCCAAACTCCAGTCCCATGAAAATGCGAAGCCTCTCAAACAAATTCTCCGATTAAGAGATCGAAAACAACGACAAGGAAAAAGAATAATTGTCAACCCTAAATTACAGAGATCTCCACCCAATGCTCCAAGCGTGATGGCGCTGTAAAATGCTCGGCCGAAACCCTAATTTTGTTCATTTGAGGGATGCATACATTCTATATATAGGGCATAGGCATCAGATCAAGTTACGATTTTGCCCTTTGAGTTTCATCTTTCCAGTTCGATCTCGTCTAAATCGAAATTCCGCAAGTACGAATTTTATTTATTTAATTTTTTTTTTTTTTTAGTATTTTCATATCGACGAAATTCGAACATTTTTTTAATGTTATAAAAAATAACTAATTATTTATATATAATTAATTGCAAACTATTTTTAAAAATAACCACTGTACATTTCTTTTGTTTGTTTTTGTACCATGAGAGGTAGGAGAACGAACCCACAACCGATATATGTCAATTACCATTCAACTATGCTCGTTTCTGGTCAGATATTTATTTTGTCTATACATTTTCAATTCGGTTATATTGTTTAAAAAATTACAATTTCATTAGATTTTATAATTCATCAATACACCTTTTTTTATTTTTTTAGACACTTTGTTACTGAGTTAAAAATATTTATCAAACAAAAAAATATACATTTCATTTAAATATATATATATGAAATTTAATATTTCAATATATTTTCAATACCATCTTTTTCAATGTTTGGGAAAATTAACACGTCATACAACATATCTGTGAATCATCGTAATAATAACATTGTAGAACCTTGAATTCAAAGATCTTTTATTCTCCTGCTATATTGAAATCTTTACTAATTCTAAAATGTTAAGGCTCTATTTATTATGTTTTTTATTTTTTTATTGAAAATTAAGCTAACCAGAGCACTATTTTCATCTATATACCATCCACAACTTTATTTTAATGATTAGAAAGCATCTCCAAAAGGAGGTTCAATCCCAATCTCCAATAGTTATCGATCACCACTCTTTGCCATGCTGACCATCAACTTTTCAGTTTTTTTTTTTCTAAACAGAAAATATATATATATATATATTTTTCTGCATTGCACTCAGTATTCTTCCACTGACAATATACTGTTTTTTGCAACTATCTTCCTTTATTTCTTCCTTTAAAAGCAAGCCCAGAGTAGTGAGACAAAAAAAAAATGAATTCAGTTTTTTGGAAAAGCCATGTTAATTACCTCTCTTCACCATGATATAGGAAGGAAGAGATGAGCAGCAATTGATCTCATCCTTCAAAACAGGACACCACCATAATCCAAAAACAAAACTAAGAATGAATTGATATCAAGGCATGAGAAGAGAGCCATCACCTCCTCCTTGAAGGAAGAAAGATTCATAAGTTGCCACTCTTGGCTTTGGCTCAGGCCGTTGCAACTCTGTCACGAATCCGGTCGTCATTTTTACGAAGTCGTCCATATGCAACCGTTTCCATTCCTGGTTGCGTGTGGAGACAAAGGCAACGGAAAGTTAGAGGGGTGGATCAGAATTTCGAACCAAAACCATTTTGAGTTCTTAGCTTTTGATCTATTATAGATAACAGTAGTGCTCATAATTGCTCCAAACCGAAGCACATTTACGACAAAGAATCTATATTACCAGATTAGGAGAGTTAACATAATTGTCACAACTTAAGAAAACACTTCTAGTCAAAGAACTCATGCCCCAGCACGAGTACAAAACGAACGAGAGCGAGAGGAAGAACAAAGCAAATGGCCATGCTGCATAAGCTTGCTACTAAAATTTATAACACATGTTGAAAACCAAGGAGCAAAGACCATATGTTTTACCTCAAAATTCCACTCTCCATACAAGTCTGGATCGCTTCTGTTGCTCCAGACATAAGTATGAGCTACAAGTCTCTCAGAACCATCCTGAGAAGAAAGGTAGGGGTTGTCCATGGAAATATACCAACAAACGGTCATAATCTAAGAAGTACAGTTACGGATATGAGATACGGATACGATAAGACACAAACATGGCGACACGTCATTTTCTAAAAATTTAGTATATGGATACACCAAGAATGCGCTTATTAAATATATATTTTTTAAATATATAACATTTCTAAACAAGAAGAAAATTCAAAATCAATAAGTTTATGCATCTTTATGATTAAAAGAATGAGTTTGATGTATTTTGCTCTTAAAATTTATTATTTTGTCCTATGTTACTATTGATACATATTTATCATACTTAACAAGTGTTTGATACGTGTCTAACAAGTATTGGATCCACATTCATTTCGTACAACTAGTATATGACACACGTCTATGAGCTAATAAGTGTTCAATATGTGTCCAATAAGTATCCAAATGTCCAATACATGTCAAAAACAGACATGTTACCCAAACTGAAGTGTCTACCCTTCTTAGGTTATACATTAAAAAATATCACCTGGGCCAAGATACATGATACATCCATTGCTGACTATCTACATTAATTCTGAACAATGCATGCATTAGTACTCAAGTGAACTTCTAATGCCTCCTACATTTAATTGACTACTCGTACACAGCAACACTTGAAGAAACTTCAAAACTAAATGGTCATTCAATGACAGGCAAGGAGTTCAAAGCACCAGGCAGGGCATATCCAAATATCTTCTGTACCTTCTAGATCACTATCCCCAATTAATTTTCTTAGTACTTATACTTACAAAATAAAATGGGTTTGCAAAAACGAGCAGTTAAGATCCAATATTTACCACCAAGGAAACCTCAACAGTGCTTCTTTTATATTCAACATCTTCAAATGTATCCAAAATATCCAGTTCAGGATTTGTGATGCCCAAGAGGACCTGCAAATGAACATTGTTTCTCCTGATGACAAGACGATAAAAATTTACCAGGCGCCATGTCCATGTCTATGTTGAAATATAGATTACATAGCAAGCTAAAAAGTCTTATGAATGCTAACCCATAATGAGACCAGTTGCAATTTGATTTAATATGAAAATTCCCCCAATGAACTCAAAATTATAGAATTTAATGGTTGGTGATGGATAACTACTCCAGCTAGAAATGTATTCATTTACGAACTAACAAAAGAATGAGGCTGCTGCACTAAAATCGTGACCAATTTAAATTGTTAAGCTAAAATAGGAGAATGCCTAAGAAAAGAAGAAAGAACATGTCACACACCTTTCCGGCAACTCTCTTGTTCTCTACGGGCAAAATAGCCGGATACACACGTCCTTTGATGCTAAATCTATGACTGCAGATTCAGAACAACAAATTTCCATAACAAATTCGCGCATGTGAATCCGTAAATGATTAGACGATGAACATTCAAAAGCAACATGGCAGGCTCATTTTCCTCATTAGTGTAGATACCAAATATGCAATAAACGGCACGATTTATTAGCCTAAGAAGTTACGAAGTCAAATTCGTACAAAAAATCACTCCGTTCATTTTCATTCTCAATTCAGACGAAGCAATGAAGCGACTATAGATAGAAAAGAGTAGGTAAGAACAGACTGACTAGCCATTGAGAACAGCAGAGGACGACTGAGGAATGCGCTTCAAGAGAACACGAACAACATCATCTGCTAAGAGGCTTCCATAGACGAAAACGTTGTGAAGGTTGTGCAATTGATCGGGAGGAGAAGCGGCAACCACGACCGGCGACGGCGCCGTCGAACTCATCTTTCGCCGGAAGCGCGATTCGCAGTGGAGCTGCTGGATTAAGGGGAAGGAGATGGGAAACGAGAGAGAAGCGATGAGATTCCACGGCACAGGCGGAGCATCAGCTTTTTCTGTAGATCGTCCACTCCACGAGTTTAACGATCCTTTTTTTAAAGACTAAATAATATATATTTGTCCCAAATATTTTAGAATTATCATTATGTATTGCAATATCATTGAAGTTGAATAATTGAATGATTATATAACAATAATTAAATGTATATATATATATTTTTTCTAGAAAGATTAAAAATATATTATTTTATATGACTTTCTTTTGTTTATTTTAGAAGAATTTGCTTGGTTAGTCATGACTGATGACAGAGAAACATTTTACTATTGTCAACCGCCATCATACTTTATTTGTTTACATGATAATCTTATCATTAAAGATTATCTTTATAAATAAATTTTAATGTTAATGTTCGGTGGATCTAACATCATTTTTTGTTTTTTTTTTTTACAATTGTTCTACTTTCACTTCTTAGTCGTATTTATTTTCTTGATATATATATATATATATATATACATACATACTTTTCCTTTTACTCAATTTAAACATCCACCAAACATTATTTTAATACAACAATCATTTTTTAAATTTTAACAGCGACCAAATTATTAGTGATGCTCAAATTAATTGATTAATTTGGACAGATGGTCAATGATGTGTGAAAAACGATATTTCCGTTTTTGCGATAAAGCAAAGAAGTGAGTTTAGTTTTTTTTTTTTTAATTTTTTTAAATGCTAATCCAAGTATATAATTGTTCCAGGGTCAATAATTCAACCTCTGATCTCGGATTAAAAATTAAAAGAATTATTTTCTCAATGGACCAATCTATCCGGAAAATGAAAAACCAATGCAAAAACAAATGTTTTTACACACCAAACTAATTACTCAAAATTAAAAAATAAAAAAAATCTACCAAAACTAAACCAAGTAAATATTTTTTATTTTATATTTACAAACCATATCGACCACACATTACACAACCAAATCAAACAAAAAATTTCTTTTAAAAAGAAAAACCAAAGATTAAGAATGCAAATCAACCAAAGAAATGGGGAAAAAACTAACAAACGTTACCAAATCAAGTCAATTTAAAGTATACATTACTTGTCATATAGTTCGATTCTCCATGGGATAAAACAAAAACAAAAACAAAAAAAAATATCAATTGGGAAATTGGTTCAATTTCAAAGAAAACAATTTATATTTTTCTCAAACCCAAATACCAATTTTGGAAAAGAAAAAAAAAACAACTTAACGCCCCTTACTAGTAATGCCAATTACGACAATTAAGGGTATTCAGGAGGCATGGTAGAGAAACCTTCCCGTCTTCGTTCCCACCCCATTTCAATCTCCATTCCCACAAAATTTCCCGCTATATTTTACAGGAATCAGGCAAGGATTCAGACTTCTGGGAGATCGAGTTCGTGAAGGAAATTATCCTCCCTTTATTATTATTTCTAATTATAATTAAATCTTTCATTTTGTACGAAGAATCATCGTTAAAAGGAAAAATTATTAAACCACCTAATAAAAATATTATATTTTTTATATTAAAAAAAGGGCAATGTGGGAAACAGGACAAAATGTCTCCCGTCTGCGCCCCATGGGATCCTAAACAGGAATTCTCTGTCCCCTTTAGAGCAGGGTTGGGAAAATGAACATCCCTAATGATACTCGTAATCCACCATTATAACAACAATATTGCAATCTTTTCATCTGGTAGCAGTAAGCAAGGGTGTGTAGATTCAACCATTGTACACTAAAAATTCATGCAAATAGAACGTAATTAGGTTTACAAAGAGGTACTAAAACGGGAAAAAATGCAATTAACCAGTCTTCTTTTCCTTTCTCTTTTTCCATTTTTTTCCTTTTTCATTTTCCAGGAAAGTAGAATTGGCCTAACCAGATAACAACTACCAGCAGCACTTTTAGCAAAGATCCCTGCATTGGCATTATATGTTCATCGGTTCGGGACTAGAAGCATTCAGAACATCCAGCAATGAATTTTTAGGCTCTATTTCCTCATGCCATAGCGGAAGCTGGTCCCCAGGATAGAATTTTCTTGTCACTCCCTCGGAATTTATCTGCAAAAATGCCCGAGTTTACACTACGCTTCCTCGCAACAAGAACAATAGATTGTACATGTACGTGTTTTAAAGTAAAGTAACAGATTTTGTGATAAAAGGACATTATCTTACAGTAACAGTACGAACAACACCACCACTAGCACCATCTCTGGCTATGGCAAGAGAAACCGCCTTGACCACCAATTGCTGCAAATGATAGTAAACAATCAGAAAAATAATCAAATCGACGAAGTTTAACCAGTAAATCTTCTTGCACTGAATAATGAAAAAATAGACAGAAAGTAAGCTCAGCCGATTTGCTTTAGCCGTAGGAAGTGTGCATAGGATTCAATCTTTTGCCTCAGAGTTTGCATATTAAGTAGTGCTTCCTTTAAAGTGGTTAGAGAGAAGTATTGCACTTGAGAGTGCTAAGAGAAAAAGAATTAACTGCTCAACTTTAAGTATTTTACTTAATTAGTGCTCCCTTCAAAAGTACTTATTAAAAGAAAAATAAAGTATTTTACAACTTTTCTTAAAAGTCGTAACTACTAAAAATAAAGTCTCTTACAGGTAAACTTCCAACTATGAGGAATGAAGAACAGGTAAATAATCATATATTTAGTAGTGGTCCGAGCCCAAAAGAAAACACTCAGAAAATAATATTGTCAGCAAGCAAGAAGCATGACAATGCAGAACCTTTAATTCAAAAATAATAGTAGTATACAAATACCTCAGCTTCTTCCCTGATCATTCCTTCTCTCCAAGCTTGATCAAAAAATCCATACAAATAACTGGAGCCAGATCCTGTAAAATAACAAGTGGAACCAGGTAATGGTCATACTTGTAAGTTGCAAGCAGAGAACAAAGGATTTTAACAGCAAATGTCAGACATCTAATATCCAAAAGAAAAATGTAGGAGGATATTTTCTTGACTAAAGCACTTCCATGCTTGAGAACCCTATATGGGTTCAGTTTAACAAGAACCAGATTCCGAATCATGAAAAACCAAATACAACTCGTTCATTCAAGGATGATAAAGCAGAAGATCATATCATAAAACTTGCATATAAACACACAAGGATACCAGGAAAGAAAAAAGTCACCAAACCTCGTTATTTTCTATAAGCAATTGGTAAAAAAGGTTTTACCTCCAATAGCAAATGGCTGCTCTATTATTGTTCCACCAAGAGGAATACCATAGATTCGACCACCGTCATACTTGTCCCATCCACCAACAATAAGGCCAGTTTGTAACATATCCTGCCCATTCGAACAAATGACATTGATGTTAAAGCATGGGTTCAATCTGAATCAAGAACAAGATTATAGCCACACTCAACATAGCAAATGCCAAATAGCAGCTTCAACAGGTCGTATAGCAGTCGCCCTTTAGAGAAAAGAGAAGGGTCCTATGGATCAATATGATTTTGGCTATTTTATGGCCCTGGTTGGAAAGAAACAGTAGGATTTTCTATGAATGAAAAGGTTTCTCTTGTCTTGCTATATGTGATTATTCTATTTCCATGATTTTGGCAAATCGGATAGCCCTTTTCTAACTCCTTGGCTGGATTGGGACAATTTGCAATCTTTCAATGAAATGTTATTTTTAAATAGCATCGCCCGAACTCGAACGGGAGACCTTCAGTGTGTTAGACTGAAATGTTATTGTTTCTTATCCAAAATAGTTATACATATTTTACCAGGCAATAATTCTGAACAAACTAATATGAGCCCCTACCTTGTTGTTATATGATAATAGCCTGACGAGGTTTGCAGCCACTTTAACAGTAGCAGGCTGGCCAAGCTGTATCCTGTGCATCAAAGGTAAAATACAATCAGTAAGAGCTCAACATGTAAAAATTTGAATATAAATTCAAGTGGCTTCATTACTTATATCACATAAATTAATATTAGCAAAAACTAAAACCAGAAATCACAGAAATGAGTACAATCATCTTCGGTGACTTGTCAGCAAAGAGAAAATTATGAAACTGAGGTAGTAAAAGCAATTTAGTATTAAAAAGAATAATAATAACAAAATCAAGATTATCAGCAGCAACATATTTTAAGATAGATCGTACAACAGAAATTTTAACATATTTTGAGATCACTTATCATTTCAAAAAAAGAGGGTGGATAGACAGGTACATTTACCTAGAGAAGTACTAAATAAAAACCATATTTAATGAATCCCAAATTACACATTCCTACCAGATCAAGCATATCTAGTGCTATAACATTAATCATCAGGACGACATGACCTATACACTGAGTATTTTCCTTACCGATCTAGTTAACATATTGGTCAGTCATCTTAATAAGTAAAGGAAAAATCAAGTCATTGCCCTTCTTCCTCCAACACCTTCATCATTAATTCATGGGTCAAATTAATTTTATAACACAGAATAATTTTTATCTCTTTCATACAATTTTTTTTTTCCTTTCATACAGTATTTTATCTCTTTCATACATTATTGAAAACCACTGAGAAAAACAGACGAAAAGTAATGCAGTTGCTACCAGATCCTTCCAAAATCAATCACAAATATTCAAGCAAAAAAATAAAATCGCTCGAAGTGATCAAGTTACGTTTAGCCAACATTTCAAAGTTGCAACATAACATTTTCAGTAATTAAAGCACTCACGTATGCTGATGAAGGAAGTGACGCACATAATCAGAGACAATTTGTGAATCTGCAGCCTGCAAGAGGCACAAAATAAACCATTAATGAAACAAGAGAAAACACCTATGAACTGAGCCACTCTTACACATTTTAATTATAGAACGAGAAGTTAAAAGAAAAAACTTGAGAATTTAAGGCAAAGCCAACCAGAGCAAAAACTATTGAAGCCTTTTCACCATCAAAATCGACAGACAGTTCAATATGTGAAATAACAGAAATGGAAATACCGAGCCAGACCGACAAACATAGACGTTGTCAGTGAGCTTTGTAATCTTGTCTGATGCACGATTAGCCACATAGACACCTATCACAAGGAAAATAAAAAATAAGCCAACATCAACACAGCGCAAGAAAGCAGGCACGTACAAGAAAAGGCCGGAAAGCACCAACTAAGATTCATTTTACCATTTCAAGTGTAATTTTGTTATTTAAGATAGCTACGGAGTTGGAAAAAAAAATGTTTTCAGGATAAAAAGCTAAGAAAAACATAATTTGGTAGCTGTTATTTACAAGTTACTTTTTCCTCCACTACATAATTTTGTGAATAATGTAGTTCGTTTATTGCCTCCCATACATAATTTTTCTGCACCCATCGCGGAAGCAAACAATTAATTTTCAGTAAAGCATGTCATTTTAAGCAGCTGAGCTTGGAAAAAGCCCGCCTAAATTTTAGCCATGTAATCCTCTGAAAAATGCAGGAGATTACATAGAGAGGATCGAACCTGTCACTAGATGCCAATCAGGGGGAAAAATTACGCGAGAAACCAACCCTTTCTATGATTACATCTACTCATAAAAACTCAAAACAACTAACGTCAAGCTTAATTCCAAGTCTGATGGATACAAAATGACTTGCTTCCAAGGTCGAGAGACCAGAAAATCAAAAATCAGCAAACTACAACTTCCCTCCACTAGCATTTAATCATTTCAAACATTTCTTGACCATAATATTCGTATAAAAGAAGACTAGCACGCTCAGAAATTAGGGCTACAGAGTAGATGAGAAAAATTTACCAGTGCTGGTACGAGAATCGGCGCCGAGGACGACGCCGCCGTCGTAAGTGACGCCAATGATGGTGGTACCCATGGAGTGAGGAGCATTGAGATCCATGTTAAGATCCATTGCGCGAGAGGAGACTCCAAAGAAACCAAAGCGATGTTCAAAGAAGGTCGTGAAAGAGGCTGGATTGCCGGAGAATGGAAGAACTGGATTTTGATGGTGGGGGCTTTTGTTCTTCGACCTTACTTCTCCATCAAGTTGTTTTTTCCTTTTCTTTTTTTTTTTCTTTTTACTTCAGGAGTTTACTCGTGGTGTTATGGGCCCGAGCTTTCAAACTGGGCTCCGATTGAGGCCCACATTCGAACTAGTGCTATTAAAGCCCACGGTGGATAGCACTGTCGTAAAATTCCCAATTCTAAATTAATTGTATTTTCTTTTTCCAACTTCCATATTTTAGTACTAATTACCACCATAAAAAAAAAAATGGACAACTATGATGAATGCATAAAGAAAGAGATAGGAAATATGATAAATATACCCGAGTTTTATCCATTTTGTTTTGGATAAATAAATTAAATGAGTATATATTGAATCACCATGGCAGTTAGCACCTCAAATCTCAAATTCTAAATCATACTCGTTACTTGAATATTTAAAATCTAATATCATTAATTAATTGTAATTAGTTAACAACTTTCATCATTTTAAGAACAAGATTGTTGCTTCCACATATTACATTTTTTTTTCTAAAGAAAGTTACATTGTTTCTATAATTATGTGTGGGACAAAACGTAATAAGGACGACAATGGTGCGGGATGGAATTCGGGATGTTTTTTTTTTTTTAATATAACATGGTATTCATACCTCCGACTTCAAAAAGAGTAGATGTCAATTACCACTTATATGGGATATGAGAATGCATTATGTATTATTAATCTTGCAAGAATCCCTACTTTTAGACGATGGATCGAGATTTCTAATAAAGGAAAAATGTTGCTTTGTATTTATTTGGAACAAAAGTTAGTTAAATATCAATAAGTAAATTTAAGATGCATTTTGTATAGAAAAATAAGTATTTTATTATTTTCTACTAATATAGTTAGTTTTCAAATATAGTTGACATTTTTATATTTGATTTGATAGAAAAAGTCAGTATATTGACTAATAATTGTCAAAAATATGAGGGAAATTTTTGTTGTCATCCCCATTTCAAATAGAAATATGAAGGGGTAAAACTTTGTCATTTCTATTGAACAATTTTCTCAGCAACTTTACTCCATAATCAATAAAATTGAGTTCACAAAAGGGAGGGAAAAAAGTGACCTAAAGAATTCCAAATAAAATCTATTATTTTTAAGAGGTCATAAATTTTAATCCATACCCACCTACACTTGTGATGTTTTCATTTTAAAATTAATTTAATTAAGAGAAATCAAAGTGTATATGATTTACAATAGATTATTTCTCCATAACAATTGTTCATAAATATTTTTGAACAAAGTTGCTATAACATAACTATCTCTGATCAGTGTGGAATGTCCATTTGAAATTTGTATACCTCTAATAACTATAGAGTATAAATTTGAAATATATTTTGGAACGTGACTTAAATGATATATTACTAACTACATTGCAATGTCCTCTTCCAATAATTTATTTAAGCAAGTAATGTCATCACCAATAAGCAATGAGCGAGTTCCTTTAAAAAAAAAAGTACAATGAGCGAGGTATATTATTAATACAACAAGGATGGAATTATTCGAACTCATGACTTATTATTTATGTATCAATTATCACTGAATTAAGCTTATGTTGATTGTATATCCATTTAATCATTTATGATTACAATATCAAGGATATTATTTTACTTTATCATTTATTGGACTACATTACAAGTTATTTACACAAAATACACGATACTCTTTCCAGCGTAAGCATCAGTTTGAAAAAATAATGTTATTGTATCGACTCAAAACTTTAGTCTAATAAAGTTAAGATCAAAACTTTAGTTTAATAAAGTTCACATTTAACTCATTGAATCTAGGAGTTAAAATTTTCACCCTATTATTATATTATAAAATACCTTCGAACTTAGGTTATTATTTTGTTTTAGGTTAACACGTGAGGTGCTTCTTTAAAACACTGAGAATGTGTGAATTCTAACTTCTGAATTCTAACTTCTAAAACTAAATGTGTGAATTCTTATCTTCTAAAACTTATCTTACTCGATTGAACTATGTTCAAACTTCTAAAACTTATTTTACCCGATTGAACTATGTTCAAGTTATTTTACCCAATTGAACTATATTCAAGTTGACTTTTATACTTTACACCATCATAAATTTAGTTTTAATTAATCATCAATTGCATATATCATCCACAAAAGTTAAAGTTTTCTCCCAAGTTTATACTTTAAATATCTTGCCACTTGAGATATCACTAATCAACCATATCACTAATCAACCATGCACCCTTAGACAAGAAAAATACACCATCAAATAAAACTCTGAAACCACTTGTAATTTAAATTTGTATTCGGCTGATGAGGTAAAATCATTGTTAGCAACTCAGTCTCCAGCTATAACTCTCATATTTCAAAATGGTGAAGAAAACTCATTAATGGAGGACACGAGAGTTGTGAGAAGAATCTCTGAATCTTTAAAATGGTCAAAAGCTAGGTGTTGATGGCGGCTCTAACAACGCAGAAGCAGAGAAGAAGAAGAAGAAAAAAAAGAAGGCTCTATTGGGTCAGATCAGAAACAGAGAGTTTAATGAATCAAAGAAGAACAGCTCCAGAAGAACACAGGAGGAGGAAGAGTGGCAACATGGTTCTCTTATCTTAGCTCTAGAGTTAGCTTAACTTTCACTTTTCACTACACCAATCTTTCCCATTTCTAAGAATCCATGGCCACCGCAGTTTCTGCTAGCGGATGCACCTGAATTCCCGAGATGAAGGACATGAAAGGCAGGTGTGCCGCCATCGGTCCAACCGCCTTCTTCTTGGTGTCCTTCATAATCATCCCCTTTCCAACCACCATCCCGAGGACTTTCCTCACTTCGTTCGCAAGCTCGATCACCATATCGTCTTCGTGGCCTGATCAGACATACATATAGTAAGTATTGACCCAAATGGTTGTCCATACCAATCATCACATCAGAAAGCAATTTTAGTCTAGGAATTGGATCATTACCGATATCGAACAAGGCCTTCTCTAAACGGAATAGATAGTCTCTGTTGTTCCCACATGGGCCAGATGCAGTTGCAATTTGGCTGAAAAATTAGTAAATGAGCGTTTTAGAAGGAACCCATTTAAAGGGGAAGTAGACCATTGCAAGAACAGTGTTAAAATAACAGATAGTCTAAGCTTCTGCCATTTACCTAGCCATATCCTCCAAGGGAGCTGGTCCTAAGTAGTACTTGTTTAGTGATTTATCAAACGTGGATGTGAAACTGCATACATAAATGTGAAACTTATCAGACCAGGAAAACAGAGATGTTCTTGTTCACCTTGTCCCGAACAAAGATTAACAATTGGTTGTGTTAAAGAAAAAAGCTTACACTAAAACTCCTGTCAATGTGGGTTCCATGGAGTTTTCGTCCTGAATCAAGAAAGAAAATAGAAAGGAAATAAGAAGAGATAATTCAAGAAGTAATCAATAGAAACTCAGTTAATACTGAAGAAAATTCTCTCATGGCCTTAGCCTTACCTTGTAAAAGTTTACAATAGTCTTTTGGTCATATTCACACTCTCTTCTCTCCAGATACTACACATTGCAAAGGACAAAAAAGGGTTAGGGAATAAATTCTGGTTTTGAGTGAAATTAAAGTAAAAATTGAGGGATATACCTCCATGGCCACTCTCTCTCTTTCAGGACCTCCACGGATGCAAAATGCAGCACCCCACTAACAGAAAGAAGGAAAAAAAACACTAATCAGGCAAGGCCACAAAAATTTTGGCATCATGGAAATTGAAAACAATGAATAAACTCATGAATGGATACTGGAAATTATGGATGAAATCTTACGCAAATGGATCCTTCTTTGGGTTCCAGCGTGAGAGTTCTAGCAGGGTGTTCAGGTGTACCTCTGTGGTCAATACAAGCTGTAGAACGGGAAATGGGATATTAGAAAACTTTTGTTGACAATAATGAATGTTGAAACTTCAAATGTTGATGAAGAAACTTACCAAGGTCAAACACGCGCTTATAATCTCTAATGAAACCAATCACTTTCTCATCGAAGTCAAATCCCGGATTCCACACCAGAGAACCGTAGCCAAAAACCCAAAGAACCATGACGGAATCGAGATCCTGCAAGAACAATTTCCCCAAACCAAAATCAATCAATTAGGGCAGTCAACATCCAAACCCCTCACTTTTCACTCTGTTCCAGAAATCCAGTAATTAAGTTTTGATCAAAAGCTCGTCTAGTACTTGAAGTTGAAGAAATTGAAAAGAAAATAGAAAGGCGTCGAAACGGAAATCCACAGGCAAACCACCAAACGGAGATTCCGGCGAAAAAACAAAATCACATCATTCGAATCGGAAAACGTGGAGAGAGAGAAAAGGGGGAAACCGATTCTTACAAGAACTCCGGAAAATTCTCCCGATACAGCACGAGACGAGGCCCGATCAAAAAGAAATCCCCTGATCAGCTTGAGAGAGAGCGCAAACGCAAGAAAAATGGCAGCAGGAGAGAAACGAAGAGAAGAAAAATTAGGGCGTTTCTCTCTGCACCGCCACCGTTTGGTTGTTCTTCTTTGAGGCTCTGCTTCTGCGCGGTTGTGGGCTGAGGAAGCCGACCAAATTTATAGCCAATGTCTCCCAAAACGGAAACCCATGCGCCATGGATGTCGCCCCCTTTCATGCATGTGCATGCCCATTTATCATGCATCCATAACATTTGTATGACCATTTTTAATCTTCTTTTTAATTTCTAATAAATTCCATTTGGCTTCTAGGTAAAAAATACTAAAAATAATTTATTCTTAGTGCGAAGGGTAAAAGGTAAAATCAAAAAAACATGAATTATGGTATGTATTGAGAGCGAGTGTACAACATGTATAGTCATTACCATGCGCGGATGCACTTCATTATCACCATGCATCATGCACAATAAACTTGTGGTGAAAAAATTAGTTGAGTGGAAGAAGGAAAAATGAGGAAAAAATGGAAGTTCGTTGAACCTGGACGGGTTATCGGCTGTTGAAACATTTCCGAGTCTACTCTCGATTGAAGGCATGACTGTTTTCTTTTTTCTTTTCTTTTCCATATTTTTCGGATTTGATTCAATGAACCTGGACACTCTCATGCCTAATAAGAACAAAATATTAATTGAATTTATTTTCTCCCCAATCAACTCTCCCTTTGATTGGAGTTATTTCAAATCAGGAAGTTAGATTTGGAAATTGTGTTCTTTATTTTTCTTTATTTGTTAAGATATATATATATATATTAACAAGTAAATTAAGCTTCCATCTGGCTGTTCAACTAACGTTCACAAATCTATTAAAATATACAATATAAAAGCTAATTATATTGAACTGGACACTATGTCTTTTTATTTATTTACATAATTAATTTTCTAAAAAGAAAAGAAAGATAATCAAAATTTTATCGTTTTATCTATTTATCTTATTTTATTTGTTTTTTTATGAAATCTTATTTTATTTGTTAACTTTATATTTGTTTAATTACTATTTGTCTAAAACTAATAGATTGACTTTTAAGTTATAATAAATGCAATTAAACCATCTACCATTATAGGGTTCGAGCAGAGAAGAGAGAAACCACGAAGAATTATTTTTATTTATTTATTATTATTGAAAAGAAACTTCGTCAAAGAAATCATTAAGACTACAAAAATTTGATGGTAAACTTCTATACACACTAACTAATCTAATTTGAGAAATTTAACAACCACACAAACGTGTGACCCAAGTTGAAAGTCTCCCTACCAATAGAGTAGGTAGCACCATTAGAGTCTCTGAAAATGAGGAAGAAACAAAAATCTTCAAATGACATCGCCAGAATGTTGATTTCATTAATCAAAAGTTCAGCATCACCTTGTCCAGCAAAAGACTCATGTATCATGCTGATAGCTTCTTTGATTCAACTATAGCTTTTACTGGTCCTAATTGTTGAGCTAGTTTCATCCCCTCATGAATGGCAAGAAGTTTACTCAATAGAGGGTCTGTCACTGTGTGAGTGTTCCCCATTGTCGTACAAGTACTAGATCTATCATCCCGTATCAGAATTCCAATTCCCAATCTTCAATTTGCACATGCAGTATCCGAATTAATCTTGACCATGTCCATCGGATGAGGCATTCACACACATCCGATATCCCCTATATGACGTCCCACCCAAATCAGGGTTGTTCTGCGAGGTAAATCCTTCCATGTACTCGATAATCCATAAGGCTTTCGATGAAACATGAGCATTTGTCCTTTTGTGAATTGTGAAATTCATATCATTCGAAAGTGCTCAACATATCATACTTCGCAAGGTTAATTATGAAGTTGAGAGCATATTCATCCAAACGAACATCAATAAAACAATCATTAAAATGTTGCTCAATCGCTACATTTGAAAGTAGAAGATTTCATATATGTCGAGCCCGGTGTTTAGCAAAATGTTAATTTTATTTGTTAAAATTTGTATAGTTAAAATAGAAAATAAAAAATATTAAAATCAATCTAACTTTTATTTTTTTTCGTTTTAGCGTACTGAATCATCAATATTAAAAGCGATAATAATTATCTAATTCATTGAATTACACTGCAATTATTCAAAAGTTTAATTTCAATATCAACTTTTTTTTAATCAGCATAATTCTTTTAGCATAAATTATAACAAAAAGAATTGGAGTCAAACCATGTATTTTTTTAATACAACATGTGACAAGGAGGATTCGAACTAACAACCTTCCAGTGGTATATAATTTTCTTAATTTATTAAACTATGTTTAAATTAAACCAATTTGTTTATAATGTGAACACCAACAAAAGAATATATATATATAATTCTTTTTAGTACAATACATATATATATATATATATATATATATATATATATATATATATATATAACCGGTTTGATGGGCATGAACATAGTACACATGTGATTAAATCCACTCGTTTTTTGGGTTTATAAAAGGAGGGGTAATTTTGGCAAAAACAAATTTGCTTTTGGTTGCATTGAACGGACCAACTTTTTTCTGGCACACGAAACTGGAAACTGGGTGGAAGTTCGAAAGACACGCAAAAGATAATATAAAATAAAAGCTATAATTATAAAGTTTGGTGTCATGTGTTGGAGAGTGAGCACGTGCTTCTGTTTGTTTTTGACGTTTGGACATTGGAATTGGACCACGTGACTGCTCGCGTCCTTTTCCTGTTTTTAATATATTTTCTCTTTCTTTTCCATTTTTTGGCAAACTATTTTTATAGTTAAATAAATTTGAAGGGGTTGGATTCGTAGGGTGGATGAAAAAAAAATCTAACATTAATTAGGGAATAAGATGAATTTAAGTAAAGTTGTCATTTTAAAATTAGACTTTCATTTTGTTAGATGTTATATGTGGGGGTGGGGATTTAAACTCATGATCTATTAATCAGAGATACGTGTCTTAACCGCTTGAGCTATGTTCGATTTTGACGAAGCTGTCGATTTAAAAATTCAAAAACCTACCGACACAATTAAAAAAATATATCATTGTATTAATGAGAAAATATCAGCGGGAAGGAGAGATCATTTGGGCCGCATCCAAAATAGCGTCAATCTCATTAAAGGCCCAAGAGCCAATTAGGAAAAAAATGAAGACCACGAGATTGAAGAGAGATGCTTCAGCCCCTCATTAGCAAGAGAATGTGCAAATTTGTTGAACTCAGAAACATCCAAAAATTAATTGATTCAATTTTGTATATAATATGTTTGTGAATATAATATAATATATATATATTTATATTTATATTTATATTTTAAATGAATTTTAAAATATTTACAAACCTATTAAAATAAAATTGATAGTTCGCATAGATATGCTTTTAAAATAATACAAAATTACAGGCAGCTCCTAGATACCACTTTGGAAGTTCATTGACTAATCTTGTAATTTAACCTCAACAATCAAATAAGAGTGCTTAGATTAGATTTTGTTATTTATTTAATAAAATTTCAAATGGTTTATATTTTAATTTTTGGCTTTTATAAATGTTTATTTAATTCAACATTTTTTTTAAATTACCAGAAGATACTTGTTATTATCCCTCAGAGTTTTTCATAAAATAATTTACCATGAAACAAAATAATTGTGTTTTTAATGCTAAAATATAAAAATTAAATTCATATATGATAAATAAAATATTGGG
This sequence comes from Momordica charantia, assembly GCF_013281855.1. Classification (NCBI taxonomy): domain Eukaryota; kingdom Viridiplantae; phylum Streptophyta; class Magnoliopsida; order Cucurbitales; family Cucurbitaceae; genus Momordica; species Momordica charantia. The sequence continues at coordinate 2,644,659 of NW_028275166.1, forward strand.
ATCTAAAACAGGGCGTAAACCAAAAAGATTATTACCTAACCAAGTTTAACCAAACCAGATATAGTAGAGAGGTTAACCAAACCGGCACCAAACATTGCATTAATTCAGTTTTTTTTTTCCAACCCGAGTAAGAGTTACATTGCGTAGCAGGACATAAAATAGGTTCAGCTATTTAGAGAGAACTTTAAACATCACATGTGGTGTCACCAGGCATATGACGTTAAATATTAGATTGTCCGGGGTACAGAGATCCATTCGTATAATTCAAAGTTGACGTTATCGAGTCCATCTATACTTTTGAAATGTAATGTCTGAAGATTGACTTGACCTCGGATCTCCCACCTCAGCTACCATCTCTATTGATGAGCTTTTGGCATATTGTTTTGCTAAATTGGCAAGATTTAGCGTCATGCCAGGCATGTCTCATCTCTAGAGAAAAAATCCACTACTACAAAAGTATCATACACCCTATTAGACTCTAACTAATCTCTAAATTTTACACGCTCGCACTAACTGCCCTAACTCACCGCTTCGCCCATGGCTCCACCTCACGAAGAAACTCCTTTGGAGGATGATCTACAAGTCTAATACACCCTTTATTTTACACTATCTTATTTTCCTAATCTCCATGCAAGTACACATTGAGGAATATATTTTCCTACCCAATATACATTTCTTTTCAAAGAAAAAAACTACATCCCTCCAAACTCTACTTTTTACCAATTTAGAGAGATATTTATTTGCTAATAATTTGTGTTAATTTTCATGTCATATGACAAGATTTGATAAATCAGATTATTAATATTTCATGTCAAACGAAAGTAAGCGCCGCCGCGTCAAAGAATGGTGTAGTGCATTTAATTTCTCTTCTTGTAATCATAAGTATAACACATGCATGTATATACCACGAAACGAAGACTTTTAAAACGCAGGATTATTCTCACAATTAAAAATTAATTATGTTAATACCTTTCCCTCTAACTAAGACAATACAACCACCTTACTCAAAATCCACATCACCAGGGAGAATTCAAACGCAAAGAGCGTATGGAGCAATCCCCGATCCAGCGCGAATCCGTACACCGTAATTCCGCCGTTGTTGTGCCGCAAATACGACACTGCCACCAGAAATTACTTAATTAATTTTATTCAATCGATCAAAACGACGCGTCGCAAAATCAAACCAAGTTAGTAAGTAATTTAGATTTACTAACCTAGCGCTTGTCTGGTCTGGAAGGATGAAGGTTGATGCGCGCTCACCGAAATTAAAACGCCCGACGAGTCGGAATCGGTGTCGTCGCCGTCGCCGCCGCTGCCGTCAGGGTGCGGCGTCGGGGGTTTGGTCTGGTCCGATCCAGCGGCGGAGGCGAGGGAAGTAACGAGCATGTGCCATCTGGAAGCTATGGAAACAATCCCTTGGGCTCTATGAGTTATTCTTGCCGCTCCAAATAGGCACAAGAAGAATCCGCATAACTGCACCGCCGAGCAAACCTGCACCCGCCGCATCAATCCTTTTTTTAAATCAGGTTAATTAACTTTTAAATAATAAGCTTATTTCTAAATAAATAATAGGTTAAAAAACTATTTTAATATTTTAGTTTGGTTCGGTAGTTCCCTTTTGATTCTATAAATTTTTTACTCAATATATTAAAAAATAATGTAATAAAACAAAATTTTTAAAATACATGCGTCTTTAACTCGTCCAACCATGCTCCCAAACACACCTTAAAGGTAAAAGATTTTAAAGATAACTTTGACGGTGTAATAATAATAATAATATGCTTAACTACTATATTTTACAAAAAGAGGTTGTGAGTTCGATACTCTACCCTACTTGTTGTACTAAAAAAAACTATATTTTGATCGGATAATAATTCAACTAGTTAAGACATATATATCTTTGATTAAAATATTTTTTTTGTTTGAATCTCCACTCCTACATGTCATTGGTACTAAATCTATATATTTTCACATTTTATCCATTTCGATCATTCTATTTTAAAATCGTTCATGGCCATTTTTAGTCTTTATATTTCCCATTTTTATTCATTTTTGTGATGTACTTTCAAAACGTATATTTTAATTAAAAAGTTATTGTTTTTATTTTTGTATGAAAATTTATTTCCTTCGTAATTTTAACATTACACTTCTCTCAATTTATTGAAATATAGTCATAAATTTATATTAAATAGTGATGTGTCAAAATTTTTGTTCTTTTAAAAATGACTCGAAACCAACGTTTAGAATGGAAATAAACAAAAGTTGTGAATTAAAATAGCATATAAACCTAATAATAATAATAATAAAATTTGAGGTTACCACGACGTCGCCGGAGTTGAAGAAATTCTTCTGAGTTTTGGAGGCCAAAACAAGTAGCAGCGCCACGAACTGGCTGACAGTGATGACCAACAAACACCCTATGATGAAGAACCGGTACCGGTGGCTCGTAACCCACAACTGTTTTTTGATCCTCACGTGTTCGTCGAAGATCACCGCCGCCTCCGATCCCGATCCGCTGCTCCCTTCGAACAACTTCTGCACTCCTTGGAGTCGCAAAATTTGCAACTCGCACGTGAGCCGAAACAATATGCACACCAACAAGAACACCCCCGTCCGGTACACCCACGCCCCCAACACGAGCACGAACATTATCGAGTTCATTGGAAACCCGCCGCTGTTCATGCATTGTGTTAAGAATATGAATACAAATATTAAATATATTGTAACTTGTTTTAGAATAGGATTCCAACATAAGTCATAACCCTATGAAATGATTATATCCAACGCTTAAGTTGATTTCAAAGGTACTTTTGATAACTGTTTTATTTTTTATTTTAAAAATTTATAGTTGTCTTGATATACTTTTGTTCAAGAGAAAAAAAAAATTAAAAAATATTTTTGATCCCTATACTTTTACTAGATAACAATTTAGTCATTGAACTTTAATTTATAACGATTTAGTCTTTTTTTTTGTTTCGTGAAGTAACAATTTAGTCAATGTAATTTAACTTGTAATGATTTAGTCTCTGTAGTTTAAAATTTGTAATAATTTAATCTCTATATTATAATTAAGTGTAAACTTTTATCATATAACACCTTAATCTTTCTAATTCATAAAAATATTTGATCCCTCTTTAGTTTATCAATATATACATACAAGAAACTTAACAAAAAAAAAATTCACGGACTAAATCATTACCAACTTTAAATTATAATGACTAAATTGTTACGTATTAAAATTCAATGATTAAATTGTTACCAATTTGAGAGCATATGGACTAAATCGTTTAGTGAAAGTACATGGACTAAAAATGTTTAAAAAAAAACATGTTTAGAACTTTTTTTTTCGGCATAAATATTGAAAATGTTTATAAAAACTATATAACAAAACAAATAAGTTAAAAATTATTTTAATTGTTATCAAATCAAGTCTAAATTAGGTAAATTGATCATATTTTAGTCTATAAACTTTGATTTTTTGTTTTTTCACCCAATAATACAACTTTGAGTATGTGTATTTTTTTCAGTCCAACAATTGAAAATTCAAAATACAACAAGTTAAATTATTTTCAAGTGGGTGTATATTTTATCTTTTTAATAAACTTTTAAGTACGTATATTAATGAATCCTGCCCGTGTTGTGATTTTGCAAACATTCTCAATTATTAATTAAATAACAAAATGATAAGAAGATTAGAGTAATTATTTTCTAAAAAAACATAAATTTGAAAATCCATGACAAAAAACCGTTATTCTTAAAAAAAAAAACCAAATTCAGGACTAAAATATTTTAAATGCTGAGAGACACGATAGAGATAATTTTATGAAATGTTTGAAAAAAAAAATAAAATGAATTTACATACGGGAAGGAGATCTTGACGGTGGTGAAGAAGGAGATCTTGTGGGCCAGCTCCACGAAGAACGACGGAAACAGAATGTACGCCAAATAACGGAACGACTTGTCGAGCTCACGCGCGTACCCCCGCTGTACGTACACGGAATCCTCCTGCAATCCGTCCAGGAACAGCAGCTGCCGGAGGCCGTACCGCCGGAAGAATCGCGACAGCGTGAAGAATCCGATCGCGGCCAGGCCGGATTCCGGAACCTGAACCAGTTTGTTGAACGAGATCGGATCGTCGATCGGGACATGGACGGCGACGATCGCGACGGCGGGGACGACGACGGCAAAGAGGACGAAGGCGAAGTAGGAGACGAACTTCCCGGCGGTGGAGGAGTGGTCTAGGGCGCACCATTTGAGGCTGATTCGGAAGTTGCGGAGCTCGTCGGAGGTTAGGGATTTGGATCTGCAGTAGGGGGGATGGAGGAGAGAGACGGTTACGTTTGAGTGATCGGCGGAGGTCATGGCGGAAGAAGTGGAGGAGATTTTGAGAGGGAGGCGGCGGGTTTTTAAAGAGAATCGACGGCGAGATTTGTGTGAGAAAGAGGGGAAGCTTTTGGGCAGTGAAGAGAAAGGAAGGTTCAGAGTTCTGCCTTGTGGGAAAGGTTAACTGCCAATAGCCTTCTCTGGTTCTTCATTTTCCACTTGGCGTATCACTTTTTTTTTTCCTTCTACATTAGATTTTTATTGATTTATTAATGTTATTTTTAAGTTTAAATATTGGTTTATGTAATTTAAATTTTTGTCTATTTTTAATCTTACTTTTAAAAATCACCATATCCTCCCCTCAATCTATTTATATATATATATATACTTTTGACAAATGTGATCTATATTTACAAAATTGTATACGCAATTGACACTTCTTTAATACATTAAAGAATGTATGACTAAAATTTCAATAAATTTAGTGAGAAAATGTAATGCTAAATACAAATGAAAATGAAGTAATAATTGCCAATTTATTTATATTACCATAATCAAAATGAATGTTCCAAACATACCATGACTAAAATGAATAAAAGTTTATAAGGACTAAAATAATTAAAAACTGAAAATATGGTAACCAAAATAATATCTAAACTTTTTTTTATACACCATTACAAATTTGTGGAAGAATTTGAGCTTTCGATTTGCGAAACGAAAAAATAATTTACATTAGATAGTCATAAGAAGTTTACCAACATTGTATTGGTAAGTATTGTTTGTATTTATAAGGGTAATTATTAATATTTTTTGCTGTTGAAATATGCCCGATTTTTTTATTTGATATTCTGTGAAAATTATTATCTTTTCCAATGAGTCTAGATAGTAAATGTGACTGTGAAAACTATGATACGTTAAATATTTACATTATACATATTGACGTGAAATGAAATTCATACCAAGGGAAACATTTTTCCCCTTTTTTCCCTTTTTCTTTTTCTTTTAGTACTTTTTTTGCGTTTTCTAATTTTGTATTTTAAACTTTAATATTATTACGCTTCTGATGGCTGCCACGTGGATAGCGTACAGTTGAGTTGGCGTCTTGGTGAAGGGTACTCGGCGACTTCACGGGCAGATAGGAGCAAGAAAACACCTCGTATTCTGCCACGTGGATTTTTTCTCAGCCACAAATCCCAACTTTTTATATCCCTCACGGCTTTTTTTAAATAAAATTAATCTCACTGTAATTTACACTATTACCAATTTTCCCTCGGACAATGTTGAATTTGACTTCTGTCCAAATTGTCCCAAAAAGAGCGTATAAATTATTGATGAATAGAAACCACTTGGCTCTAAGAAAAGAATAATATTTTGTTTAAGTAAATTTAATTCGTACGCAAAGTACAACGTTTTAATCTATAGTCTGTACAAATACTAAATGATTAACTCGTTGGTTTATTTTAATAATATGCAAATGTTAATTTATATGGATAATATTAGAATAATATCAAATTAATTTGATTTCTATAGATATCGTTACCTATAAAAGGCCTAAGGGAAAGGAATGCTGAAAAAAAGTTGTGGGCTGAGGCCCACAACAGACCCGGTTTTCTGGGCCGGTGACCCATCAAATAGGGCTTGAATAGAGGTTACCGTGATCCGATTTCTTCCGGTGTGGGATTGAAAGGCTTCATGCTCAATTCAGTAAGAAATTTAAATTACATCATAATTTTGGCAATAATTTTCAACTTTGCTTCGAGGTTTTCTTTATATATATATATATATAGATATAGATATATATATATTTTTTTTACTTTTTAATTTCATTCCTCATTCGTTTTAACTGTTTTTTCTTTCTTGTTTTATATATTTTTTTTATATATAGTTTTCAGAACTTGTCGCATGACCACTCGTTCGAAAATATGTATTCATACATCAATTTGGATAAGTTGAAAAATAAGTAAAAGTAGTTGAATCATTTACCAACTTGGTATAACCTCAATCTGACACCGAGTTGGTGAAGATAGATCCCACGAACATAAAATATGACATCGAATATAAGGTGTAAGAGTGGCAGGGTCATGCTTCATATAGCTCTCGTATGAGAGATATGGAGTCTCTCTTTCTCAAAACTACATGTTATATATAATAATAATAATAATAATAATAATAATGATAATAATAATAATAATAATAATAAATTATGTTTAAAGTTAAATTGAGTTGCAAATATTTTACGTTTCAATTCACGGAATATGCATCTCTATACATAAAATCAACAACTTGCCTACTTTCTATAATGTTCATTTTGGGTTATATACTTTAAAAAAAAAAGTGATTGCTCTTGTCCATTAATTATATTTTGTAGTCAATAAATTTTGCTCTTAAATTTCCACTTGCAATAACAAAATGGTCGCTCTTTAATATTAGAATCCTAACAAATATTTAGAAATTCATAAATAGCATGTATTAGAATAACAAAAGTTGAAAGTACATCATTTAAAAGAGACATTTTAAATATGTCAACAAAAAAAAATATTTTAAATATAAGCAAACCAAAATGAATCAAAGTCAAAAGTACATCGATCAAATTAATATTGAAGTACCGAAAAATACTAACATTTTTATTACCCACCAACCATTTATGTAAAGCAAATACCAAAGGATACACTAATAAGTAGAGGGGTGAAGTACCAATTAATACAAAATGTTTAAAAAAATTAATACAGAGAAACGACCAATTGGAAAGCAATAATAATTAGGTTTTTAAACCTCCAGTCTACCGGACAGCCAAAATTTTAATAAATTGTATAATAGAGAGATTTTACCATAAATGTATTTGATTAGACCACGTCAATAAATTCATTAATTTAAACTCATTTGATTTTATTAAATAAAAAACCAATAGAGTTTTGTTTTCTTTTGTTTTTTTGGAAAAAAGGTGCATGTAATGTAAATGTAAATTAATCCCAAGCGAATATAAATAATAAGCTCGATAATTTAATATAATATTTGAACTGGCCTGGCCGGCCTGCACCAGCTCATTGTTAGCGGCAAGAATAAAACGACATCGTAGAAGTCACCCTCTGCTCCTTTCTCTCTCTCTTAAATCTCCCCCCTCTCTCTCTTCCCCAATTCCAATTTCCACCATGGCCAAATCCTGGCCCTTCATCTTCTCCCTCCTCCTCAATCTCCTGCCGTCCATTTCCGCCCAGCCACCGCCGCTCCCCGGCGACGCCCAAACCCTCCTCCGATTCAGGTCCTCTCTCACCAACGTCTCCGCATTGGCCAATTGGGACCCCTCCGCCCCCATCTGCGGAGGCGACCGCCGCTTCTGGGCCGGCCTCATCTGCAAAAATGGCCAACTGTACGGCCTCCGCCTCGAGACCATGGGCCTCGGCGGCGCCATCGACGCCGTGGCGCTGGCCTCTCTCCCGAGTCTCAGGACTCTGAGCTTCATGAACAACAGGCTGGGGGGCCCACTGCCGGACGTGAAGAAAATTGGGGCCCTGAAAGCGCTGTATCTGTCGAACAATAATTTCTCCGGCACGATTTCCGGCGACGCCTTCGAGGGGATGGGGTCCCTGCGGAAGGTGTATCTCGGCCAGAATCGATTTTCCGGCAAGATTCCGACGTCGTTGGCGGAATTAAAGGGGTTGGTGGAGCTGGGATTGGAGGAGAATGAATTTAGTGGAAGAATTCCGGATTTTGAAGAGAGGGATTGGAAGTATTTGAATCTTTCGGATAATCAATTGGAGGGGCCGCTTCCTTCTGCCTTCAAGAACTCCAACTTCACTTCATTTCTTGGTAAGTTCCTAATTCCAAAAAAATCCCCAAAAATATATATATTTTTTACTTTTTTTTAACGATAAATAAAAAATATTTATGAAAATATTGTTTTCATAAAAGTCCCTTTTAAAATGTATGTTAAAATTTACGCACTTACTAACACCTACTTAATAGTGACACGTCGGAAAATTGACAACTATCTATTTTATTTTAATTTTTTTATGTTTTCAACTTTTTTTTAATGGTAAGTGTTTTAAAAGTGGTAGGTACCTGCTTAACAAGCTAAGCTTTATTGTTTTTTAATTATGTTTACTTGAGTATGGTAAGTAAAATTGGTGTTTTATATTTATAAAAAAATTTAAATTTATTGTAAATAAATAGATAAAATAAAAAATTTACCTCTAACCATAAAATTTTAATTTCATCATATTAGAACTCTGAATTGGAAAAATATTGCAATCTTTGCAAATTTTACCTTATGATCTTCTAGGTATATTTAATGATGAAAATTTGATGATAATTCTGAAAAAAAAATAATGGAAATATATATATATATATATATATATATATATATATTAATTTGGTGAATTTTAGGATATTTGTTTAATGATGCATCGGAGAGTAGTTTTGTGTGAGGATCGAGTTTGGAAAGTTTTCTTACCCTAAAAAAAAAAGTGGATAAATGTAGCAAAATTGAATGATAAACATTGTACTCTTACAAATTTATAGTTTTTTTTTTAATATATGTAAGTTTAGAGTTCGATTTAATAAAAATAAAATTTTTGGAAATATGGATTACATTGAACCGAGTGGATATATGGTGTCATTTATATGTAGTGCAACCTAACTATTAAATAATTATTTTTACTAAATAGCTCGTCCGTTATTTTTAATTATTAATAATGTAATTGAATTTGTCGCGTCATAAATATTTTTCCACGTGTCGAAATTGAAATGTACTTTAGTTTTTTTTTTTTTAATTTACTATAAGCATCATTTTAACTATATTAAACCAAAATCTCTTTCCCCTTCACACCATTAATAATTTACAATTTTTTATTCTAAAAATGCAATTTTCATTTTCCATATATTATTTAATTTGAGAAACCAATGTAACAAAATTAGTCGGTCACACTCATCGCTCAGGTGATAACTCATATCTTACTTACATTTGTCAGCAGAAAAAAATAAAAAAATTAGATAAAAACAAAGTAAAACATTGTTATTTAAGAAGATACAAATAAATAAGCAAAATAAACTGTTTCTCAAAAGAAATAATGCATGCCATTAATCTAACTCACAGAATATTTTCTAAGTGTCACGCACGTCGGTCCAAATATCTCAATTAACATTTAAATTAATAGGATAGCAGAAGATTCTTGTGTGGTAGCATCACCCAATTTTATAAATTCTTTATTTTATGTTTATTGTTGCATTATCCACTATGTTTTAATTTATTTTCATTCAAATTCATTATTTCTACTTTCATTTTTTCCTCAATAACTCATGTTGAATACCCGATATCCACTTTCATTTTCTCGTCCATTTTGGTTCTATACTTTCAACTTTGATTTATTTTAATTAAATTTTCAAAATATTTGTTTTGACATTTATTTGTAAAATTTTAACACAAATTTTATACACAATTGAAACATTTTAATACAATTTTATAACTACATTTTCAAAAAATTTTAGGTAATGAAGAATCATACTTTTTTATCAAAATAAATGAGATAAAAATGAAAATTTGGGACCAAAATAATAATTATTTTTTTAAAGTATAGTAATTAAAAACAAACATTTTAAATTTATATTAATTAAAATAAAAAAAGTTGAAACTTGAAAGTATACAGATTAAAATAAACATCAGATTACTAAAATGTAAAGTAAAAAAATATAAGAATTAAAATGGTTTTTAAATCAATAATCTGAAACACATTTTTTTAAGAAAATTATACTAAACTGCATAAAATAAATATGTATTTATAGAAATATTATTACTTTTTTTTTTTTACTTAAATATCGCAAAGATGACCTTTAGTTGGTCTCATGTGATAATGGTATAAATTTGTAATTTGTGTTATTTTTATAAAATTTTAAATCAAAGCTATATATATAAATATAAATTTATTTTTTGTGCTATTTTTTAATTCATTTTTTTCCTTTCAATTCAGCCTTAATTAAATCTGGAAATTTTTGTTTAGGAAACAGCGGTTTATGTGGGGAGCCACTGGCACCATGCAATAATAGATCTTCCGCAAAGAAGTGGTACATTCTGATCGGAGTATTCTCCGGCGCCGCCGCCTTGATCCTCCTCCTCATCATCCGCCGCTTTCTCCGGTCGTCCAAATCATCCGCCGCCGTATTCGACGACCCAAAGCCCAAAACCAAATTATTCTCTCCCAAAAACATCTTCAAAAAGGAGAGGTCCCACTCCCACCCATATTCCTCGACCGACTCGGACGAGAACCCGAAGAATGGCGGTCCGACCGGGTCGGCTTTGTGCTTCTTGCGAACCGACCGTCCGCGGTTCGGATTTCAGGAACTGCTCGGCGCCTCCGCCGAAGTTCTGGGCAGCGGGAGCTTCGGGTCGTCTTACAAGGCGTTGCTGGCGAATGGGTCGGCGGTGGTGGTGAAGAGATTCCGGCAAATGAACGCCGTCGGAAGAGATGAATTTTACGGCCATATGCGGCGGCTCGGCCGGATTTCGCACCCCAATTTGCTGCCGCTTGTGGCGTTCTATTATGGGAAGGATGATAAGCTTCTGGTTTCTGATTTTGTTGAAAATGGCAGCTTGGCTAGTCACCTGCATGGTAAGTTTCAAAAATTTGACCTTTCTTTGGGGGTTAAATTGGTAATTTAAAAATTTAGTCTTTTATGATTTGTTCAAATTTCACAAATTATTATAAAAATTATGAAATTTGGTATTATAGTTTTGAGCTTAATTTTAAGTTGACCCATATGGTTTTTAAAATTTTAAATGAGTTATTACCATTTGAATTTAGTTTAAAGCGGTCCAATGGTTTTGAAAATTGGACAATATTTACTCATACACCAATCAGTAGAAACTCATATTAAGTTTATGATACGGTTTAGTTTCATGTGAATGTCTCTGAAAATTTTATATAGCTATAATATAATATACCTAAAAGTTTGTTGGAGATTTCACTAATCTATCTATATATAGGCGAACATTTTTATGTAAAAAAGCCAATTAAGTCTCTATGAACTCATTAAACCGCATACTATTTTGATCTCTGTATTATTGGCTGCTTGGATTTGGATTCATTTTGGTTTGTACTTTTTGTCCAGCCCGACGAAAACTAGGAGATCCAGGCATGGACTGGCCAACTCGTCTTAAAATCATAAAGGGAGTAGCCAGAGGCTTATTCCATCTCCACAAAGAACTCCCTCACTTGAGCCTTCCCCACGGCCACTTAAAATCCTCCAACATCCTCCTCGGCCAACACTTCACCCCAATGCTCTCCGACTACGCCCTCTCTCCCCTCCTCAACAAGGACCACGCCCACCACCACATGGCTGCCTACAAGTCCCCGGAGTTTGCTCGCCACGATCGAGCCTCCAAGACTGCAGACGTCTGGAGCCTCGGCATCCTCATCCTTGAGGTCCTAACGGGCAAGTTCCCAGCCAACTATCTCCGCCAAGGGAAAGGTGCGAACGCCGACTTGGCTGCCTGGGTTGACGCTGTGGTTCGGGAGGAGTGGACTGCAGAGGTGTTCGACAACGACATGATCGGTGTCGGGGTCGATGACTGGGATGGGGAGATGTTGAAGCTTTTGAAGATTGGGATGTGTTGTTGTGAATGGGAGGTGGGGAAGAGGTGGGGGTTAAAAGAAGCTCTGGAGAGGATTGAGGAGTTGAGCGAGAGAGGTCATAATTTTGAGGACGAAGATGATGAGTATTACTCTTCTTATGGGAGTGAGAAAGATTTGCGTTCTTCCTCTTTTCATAGGAGATCAGATGACGAGTCTTCTTTTTTGAATTGACTAGAGCTAGATGAACTTAAAATATATATTCAACGATTATTAGGGATAGTCATATGTGTTGGTTATATTCAATAATTTTTTTAAATTTGGTGGATTTTTTTTATTACTTTCCAAACTATAGGGTTTTTCCTTTTCCTTTGTATTTTAATGGGCTGATGTCTATTGATTAGTTTATACAAAAATGTATACTTCTTTCTTTGTTGTAATGCTATATACTTTTATTATGTTAGTAATAATAATAATGAAGAGTTCATTACTATTGGAAATTTGTAGGTGGAACTTGTTTGGATCTCTTTTATGAGGCAAATAATAGAATGTGATCAATATGTCAGATGAGCTCTTACATTATCACTTATTTTAAAAATATTGTCTATCTATCATTATTAGTATAATAAATCAGGCAAAATTCGATTAATAAAATACCCATATTAAAAACAAAGGTTAAATTATGAGTTAGTTTATATGGGATTGTAGTCTAATCGAAAGTACTTTTGCCATGACCAGGAACTATTCTCACTCAAAGTTTTCATGCTTGTATATGAGAAAATACTCGTCATTTTCATGACTAAAGTATGTGATAATGAATTACTAAAAAACACTAAAAAAAGCATAAAATGGAATATCAAAATTATTTGTTATTAAACATTTATTTTAGGGGATTTAACATCTTTTATTACCATTATGTTATTAGAGATACATTGTCTAGATCCAATTAGGAAGCTATCCACACCTAATTAAAACAACAAATCACGTAAAAAAAAGAGATCAAATTGGGAAAAAATTTATATGTATGTTTCTCTAATAATGTTTGAATTATACAATTTATTTCAAAACTTTAAATATTGGGCTTGGATCCACTGGGCCTCATTCATATTCGGCCCATTTCATTACGCTTTTGCTTAGAGTAGCGGTCAGTTTCAATTCAGTATCCATTCTTCTCGCGCCTCTGCCCGCCCACACTCTCTTCCGGCGCGCGCGGTTTTTTCTTTCCTTCTCGGTTTCGCTTGGTTCCCGCCGGCGGGATTCACATTACCATTTTCCGGTTCTCAGTGGCCGCCGGTGCTCTTCCTGTCTCATTTGTAAGTAAAAAATGACGTTCTACTGCTTTGCCTGATATTGAGATTGTCATCTCGATTGTTATCGAATCTCACACTTGAAGCTGAAACTGGTATATGCATAATCCATGCATAGGTTTTAAGAATGAAGCTTAATGTTACAATTGAGTTTAGATGATTTCAAATATTTTTTTTGATGGTACTGATTCGATGACGGTCAGGTTTTGAAGGTTTCGCTCCCTTAAGTTTCATGGCTTGGTGGGAAGGCGTTGATGAAACTCGTATTCTCATTGCCCCTGGTAGCTCTCGCTTCGCTTATCTCTCGGATTCAATGTTTCAGTTCATCTCGATACTTTAATTTACTTGTTATTTCCGTGTTTTATTTGTTTATTTTTCACATTCTTGATCTCGCCATTTCTTAAAGGTAGTCAGCTCTCTCTGCAATCTTAGCTTCTATTTGCTGTTTTATTCTGATATTTATTTGCGTATAGAATTCCTGACCGTTAATGAAGGGATGTGCACGAAAGTCATAATTTCAATTGCCTATTTTTACTTGCCACGTTTTTTTCCCGATGAATACCAAAGCTTGATTGATACCATCATACAGCAGTTGCAATCTAAAAGATCGTAGGCCAAAGTTATTGATGTTATTTCTTTTGTATGCGTGTTCATGTCCTTTTATTTATGTAAGCACCTTTGATAATTTGTAAATTTGTTTCATTTTATTTTTTTGATAATTTGTAAATTTGTTTCATTTTATTTTTCTTACAATTTTCTGGCTCTATTACAGATCAAGGGGTAAAAGGAAATGATTCTGGATGCTTGCTTTCACTTCGCCATCCAAAATCAGGTAATTTAAAGGATAAGTTGTCAATCCATCCCCACCCTCAGTAATAACGAATCCTTACATCTTCCCTTCCCAGCAATCTTTTGAACTCTGAAAATAAACAATAAAGGAAAAAGAACTGTCAACTTTTCAAACTATCCTGATATCTTGTATCTATGCGACTGGTACACTAATAAATTATCAGGTAAGTGCTGGGTAACACTTTTTCCCTCTAAAAACGGTCTTCATCTTTTTTCTATTTGATGGAGCTTGTTTACAAGTGGAGGGAAATTATAGTTAGCTGAATACTTTATTTGGTTAACTATCCTATTGAATCCACTTGACTATTTAAATAATACCAGTTTAATATCTTCGAGCATAACTCTATCACGGAAAACTGTATGAAATTGCATAAACGCTAGTGAGTGCTCATCATATTTGTATAAAAACATTCTATTCATTGAGTATATTGATGTACTTTTACAGGAAATACAACATGCTTTTTATACGGAAATGAGATGCTGAAGGAAATTCACTGGTTTAAGCAGTCATATTCATCGTGGTTTTTGGGAGACTATATTACTGAAGGTAAACCAGCTACCTGCACTGAAAGTCTTTTTGTGGACGACTTATTTCTTCTGTCTTTCTGCACGCATATGTTCTATTGATTTAAATCTTCTGATGGGTCAGCTAATTCAAGTATAATGTATCGAAAGTAAGCTATAAAATTCAAGTAATTTTGAATCAATAATTGGAAATAAATATTGAGTACGTCATCGTAGTTGGGTCTTAAGCATGCTGTAAATTTATCTTAGAATGATACCGTTGCATTTTTTTTTCATCCCTTTGTTCTTATAAGCAGAGATATGGTTATTCTTGGGGCTAGTGATGGTCTAAATGCTAAAAGGATACCAACAAGAAGCTTTTGTATGCTATAATGATTCACGTCTTGGAAACTCTAGATGTTCAACGTTAATACCATTGCCTTGGTATCAGCTTTAAAAACATAGTTTAGCTCATTTGTAATTGAGGACCAGCCCACCCTTTCTGCTGTTTACTGAATAGGAAGTATCATATATTATTTTGCTTCTGCAGATGGTCGTCTCTATTCTGCCACTCCAGTAGATCCGGTATTTATTTTCTTGCCCATTTTTGAGGAAGCTAGAATGAAGGTATCCTTACTGCAAATTTTGTATGATATCATAATTGAGAGATGGAACATAATCATGTGTTGTATGCTTCATTATTTTCATATATGTCTGCAATTTGCTTGGAAACTAGAAATACAATTTCAAGTTTTATCTGGTTTCTCTGCAGTTTATATGGTTATTGTTTGTGATGATATAATTGACCTAAATGTGATGGCTGATGCACAGATAGTTAATTATGTTGTCCATTCAAACTCATTATAATATATTTACGGGTGCTGAAACTACTTGTAATTTTTTCCCTTAATTTAATGATAAATTTTGAGAATTTCTTTCAAAATTCACGCAGAAGAGAGATGATCCTGGGAAATTCAGGCAATTAGATGACATAATGTTCATCAATGGGTATCCTGGTTATCAGCGTTTACTGTCTGTTGCAGAAAAGTCTATGCAAGTAGTTTGTGAGGTTAAAGGTGGGCAGGTTTATATGATTAGATTTAGAGCAAAATTTCAAGCATGTCAATAATCTATTCTCTTCATTTCTGTTACCTTGTCTGCTGCAGAGGTTGGATCATCTAGGTTTTTTAGGCTTGATGATTCAAAGGTATTGGCATGGTTATATCACAAGGTTTGTGTTCGTCCTCTCCACTAACAATTTCCGAGAGCGTTTTGCTTATGACGAGAAAAATTTAACAATACATATCACGATCAGCATGTCCATACAGATTTAGCATTTCTGGTTGACAAATCCTATTTTACCGTTTATGTCAGTTTCTAGGAACTAAAAAGCTAAACCATCTTTCATATTGGCTAGAATCCAATATGTTACTAGCATGGGAATATCTAACAGCCAATTCTTCATGGTGTTTTGCTCTTTGCCATAACCTAGCCGTTTACTTCCATAAAGCAACTGTTTTTCCTTTTCCATAATATTTTGTAAAAGAGATTACGTGGATTCTCTATTTTATTTTCTGACTTTAATTGGTACAGGTATGTCAGCTGAAAAAAACCCTATGCACACTGGATAAAAACTATGCTGCAAGGGAAGAAAAAGATACATGTATAATTCTGGAGAGAGGGCAACTTATGACCCCTTTATATGTCATTCTTTTTAATATCTGCACTGTAGAAAACGATTCATTTATATCATCTGCCTCATCTGAAAAAACTATATAAAGGGTACCATCTGTAGTTTTGCATTGCACCTGATTAGTCAGAAGCTACTATATTCATACATCAAAAGAGAACTAGACTGCTAAGTTGAACTTGATAACCACCATCTGAATAATGCTACTTAAAATTGACGAAACCTTGTTTGTTTCATGTGAAATTTTCATTCACACTAATTTTTTAAGGCTAGTGTAGTGAAATGTTGGAAATTGTTATGGATTTTATTTTACAAATTACGTAGCATGATAATGTGAGTAGTTGATATAGTTAAAAAGAAGATGGCCGAAAGAATGAACTAACTGTTTTGGAAAAAGAAACTAAATTTGTGGACTGAACCTCCTTTGTGAGGTAAAAAAACAAAGGGTTCTTTGCGTGCCAAACCAAAATCAGATGGTATGGTACCATCATTGTATTCATTATTCAGAAAAACTGGAAAAATAAAAGAGTATTTTAGTTAGTACAGTCCTTGATTGTAGGTATTTGTGTTTGAATGAAATAATAGCTTCTCTTACACCAATTTTTCTCTATTGGTACAGTAAGCGACGCAGTTTCAATATTGGGGGAATACTTGAAGGATGAACCATGGTTGAAGCTTTTATGTGACCATCTCAAGTATTTAGTCCTCAACTATAGCAATTAAGTTGCTGTACATTTTACAGTTCCATAAATGGGTACATTATGAGGTGCATGGAATTGGCTCTATTTGATTGTCCTGAGGCTGCACCCTGCTGATTTTGTTTGCAGGTTAAATTTTGCCGAAGCAATCAGAAAAGCATCGGATGCAGAAAAGGCTCCTATAAGCATAGAGAACAATTTTGATTCTAATATCTCACAGGTATAATTACCAATGACTTATAATTTCTTTAATCTTCTATTGCCTTTTTCATTCGTGCCACGAAGGTTCGTAAGTGTAACTATGTTTGTCTGTATGATTATTGGTATATGATGTGTGGCCACCTTGAAATATTCCAAATGGTACATGTCTTATGGCTTTTGTCCAAAGCCAAGGGAGAAGTTGGCCTACATTATTTTGTTTTTAGATGTTGTTTACTTTGAGGATGGAGATGTTTGGGTGGTGGAAGTTGGCAACATAGAGTGCGTGACTTATTAACTAGTAAAAACCACATCCCAAATCTATCATGATGTGTGGCCAAATGGTTAAAAAACGCTTCTAGAGGAAGCACTTAATGAGTTGAAATGGCAGGATAAGAGTAGGAGTGGCGCAAAGAATACAAGAAATGGAAAGCAAAGCAAGAAGCCTAAGGTGGAGACACAATCACGGAACATCAAGGACATGTTTTCAAAGGCTACAAAAAGAAAAAACTGAAGCATTTCAGATTTCAGATATTTGATGATCTAAAGCAGCCAACAAATTAGGTCGCCACTCGCCAGATGGTGTCATTTGTGCACATTAACTCACGCCTATCATGTAATGCCTCTCCCTTTACTTTCTGATCTGACAATTTTAACTTGCCTATAAATGCAACAGTTTCGATTCGACCTGGCTGAATGAAGCTATGGAATGGTATATTTATCTAACTAAAAGGTAAAAGTTTAAGGGACTATTTTGTTTCTTTGAGCCACTTGAAAATTGAACCTTTCAAATGCTTGTAATGGTGCAGGCTGAGGAATAGGATGCCAAACGAGGTAGGACTTTTGGAGCCCGTTTGGTAATGTTTCTATTTCTCGTTTTTTGTTTTCCATTTTTAATAAATGAAAACAAAATTATGTTTGGTAATAGTTTATAAAAAAAATAGAAACAATTATTTTTCGTCCTCTAAAACTTCAAATTGATAAAATTAAAATTTTATATGAAATTTAATTTTTAAAATTAAATATTCATTTTTATGTTATATTTATTTTTAAATATTTATTATATATTTTATGAGTAAAAAATAATAAAATAATACTTTTATTGATATTTTGGAAAAATGGGAAACGGGAACAATATTGTTGTTTCTAAAAAATTATATATAATGTTAAATTTTTCTTAAAAGTGAGAAGCAAGAAAAGCAATAATATTTTTCAAAAACTAAAAATTAGAAACAAGAAATAAAAAATTATATATAATGTTATAAATTTTTCTTAAAAGTGAGGAGCAAGAAAAGAAATAATATTTTTTAAAAACTAAAAATTAGAAACAAGAAATAGGAAGGCTATAAAAATGAGGTTCAACCCCAGCCTACCTTGAAAAAGGCACTTAACATTCGGTTTAAGATTCTTTTGAAGCAACTAATGTTGATTTTGTTTGGTTACCATGCATTATTCTAAGCTTTTTATTTCTATAAAGCCAGAGATTCATAATCATTTTTTTGAAATGTTTTTCAAAAGGATAAATGTCTTTAGTTTGTTTGTTTCTTCTTAATTTTTTAAAAAGTTTTTGAAAATGATTTTTTCATTGAAGTTTCAGCTAAAATATTTAAGAAATTTGATAAGACTTCAAAAATGTTTTTTTATATGATAATATGGATTAATGAAAAAATAATCAATATTACAGAATAATAGTTTTTAGATACGTATAACGATCTGTTCTAAAAAAAAAAAAAAACCGTATAACGATAAACAAGCAAGGGGTCGAGTAATTGAGCTTGAATTATCTGATCTTGCAAAAAATGTAGGATATTAATACTATTAGCAAATGTTGATAATTATTTTTCTAAATATTGATAGCAAAGAAGATTAAATGTGTAATTCGAAGTACGTGCATGAATTACAAATTAATGGTGGCTAAATATGTAATTTTTTTTGAGATTGTTAGTCTCAGATTTTCTTATAACAAATTAATTAAATTTATTGATAAATAAATGCTCATAAAGAAGCTGTAAATAGAAAGCATTTTTTTCTTTTTTATTTTTTGACATAAGAAAGCAAATTGTTAAAACCTCGTTTGGGTGATTGTTAAAAGTTTATATGTACCTACATTTTCTTTTGTTTAATTTTTTTTATTATTTAAAGAACACATTTAAAAATTTAGCTAAAATTTAAAAACCCATTTTTAAAAATAGATTACAAATTAAAGAAAAATGTTAACTAGCAGAAAAACAAAGACTATCAAACCGGAAAAAAAAAAGGAGGAAGTATTTTGAATTTTTATCTATAATGGTCACTCAGAATTTTGAGTGATTTCGAATCTGAGACAGATTTGATTTCGTTGTTTGTTATCATAAGAATAATCTGCTATTACGTGATTTTGCAAGATTAATAGGGATTTAAAGTAGATTATTGTTATTATTTTTTTAGAGGTGAATTACTTATTTAATCTTATCCTATTTTAATAATTTATTAACAAATTAAGATTGAAAGCCTGCATTAATAAACTTTTTATTTTCTTGCATAACTCTCAAACGATAAGAATTTCATTTCGGAAAATACTTACCTCCTCAACAATGAGGAGAAATCTTGTCCTCCTCACCATTAAATGTTGGAGCAATATTGTCTTTACTATCGTTAAATATTTAACAATTCATCATTTTTTAAAAAAACTTTTTATGTTTTTTCATTTATCTCTTTTAGTTATCAAATATTTGTCAAAGACATGGTTGTTAAATATTTAACGGTGATAAGAATAAGGTTGTTCTTTATCAGTGATGAGCCCATGTCTTTAGTGATGAACTAATGTATTTAACGGTGAGAGGACATGACAAAGTATTCTCCTTTCATTTCATTTCAACCAAGATAAAATAATTTCCTCATTCCAAATTACAAATTTGAAATTCATTTCACTGAAATTAATTTTTGAAAAAGGGCAAAAAGTGACATGGGCTCACTTTCTTGTGTGTATATGACAGTGACCATGGCAGTAGAATTAGAAGAAGGATCTGAAACTCCCGATAATGGCATATGCCTTTTTATGAGCATCAAATACTTCCTCCGATTAAGTGGGTCTCTTCTCTCCTTCACTTTGAATTTGAAAACTCTGATTACTGTTTAATTATTGCTCTGTTCTGAAACAGGATCATCATCTTCACCGACGAGGTCAGTTGAACAAAATTTTTAGCTTTTCATTTGGGAATTGAACCATAAACATCCACCATCTATTTAGCTACCTATTATGATTATATGAAATTCAAAGTTATTGTTTTATATATGCTTTCTTCTCTCTCTCTCTTGTGGAATTTTCTATTAACGTCCATACTTGAAAGAAAAATTCTATTCCATCATTTTCTTTTTGGATTTCTCTCTAAAACTATTCTCTCTTTTGTCCAACTTGTATAGGTTGAAATTATTCTCTGTTTTAATAAACTTACTTGCTGGTTTTCTGGTATAGAGCCCTTTTCAGGAGAGAGAGTTTTCTTTCCTGCTATAAAATTCTCTTGGTTTCCAACTTGTCTAGGTTTCTGATATATCACCATTTTCAAGGGAGAGAGAAATCATTTGATTTATTTCCAACCAGAAAATAGTTTTATATTGATTAGTCGGAACTTCCTAAGATATTTGGAGAGACTAAAAAATTTCGATCCAAATAAAGTCTAATCTCTTTTTCAAAAGGAAAATACTTGCTCCTCACTAATAAGGAGAAATTTTATCTTTACCAACATTAAATATTTGACAAACTCATCCTTTTCTAAAAAGTAAAATAAGTTTTTCTGAACACTTCCCTTTACCAGAGGGAGACAAAATGAAAAGAATAAATGTTAGGGGCAAAAAAACATAATTTCTCTGACTGGCTGACACTAGCAAAAGGTTAGAAAAACTTATTTTGAGAATCTAAGTCAAATTTCATTTGGACCTAAATCAGAGGAGAGAAGAGAGATTTTATTATTCTTTTTTAAGAAATAACATGTATTAATTCTCTTTCAGAAAAAGAAAAATTGCATTTCTCCCCTAAAAAAACTGAATGGTGGGCTGGAGAAGAGTCGGTAGAAATAGTATTGTTACTTTGCTATTTGTATAAGAAAAAAACTTCCCTCCTGAAGATTGAGGAGGAAGTTTTTTTTGAATTCCTGTGTGGTCCAGTAATACATAGACAAGTGGAATTTTTAATTTTACATAATTCATACGTGGTCCACTTGTCTATATGTTACCGAACCACACAGAAATTCAAGAGGAGCTTCCTCCGGCTAATTTGTCTGTCTCATTCTCATATTTTTGAGTATTTTTATCTTTTTCTTTGTTAATCTAAAATTATTCAACTTGTCCAGTTTTTTGGGTATTTCTTTTCATATTTTTGGGTATTTTTCTCATATTTGTATAATTGCATTTCTCCTTTTTGCCGACTTGTCCAGTTTTCTAATGTATAACCCTTTTCAGCAAAGAGAGAGGCAGAAGAAAGAATGGAAAGAAAAAAGAAAAACAATCATTTCCAATACATGCTTTTGTATTTTTATTCCACTTTATCCTGTTTTTATTTTTATTTCTTACCACTTATCTATAACCGGATGGATAATTGGATATTCCAATTCCTTTCTGTTGCGCTTTTATTTCTAACCTCCAGATCGTTCATATTCGTCACTTTTCTTCCCACGAAAAAGTGCATTGGAGAATATTATTTCCCTCTTTGACTTACCTGCCATCTTCACAACGCCATGGCAGAATATTAGTAGACTCCAAGTAATCATCCCTCCAAACGTTGCAGAATTCGCTTCAAGTGTAAGACTCTTTTGGACGGAATAAACCTCAGTGTATATAAAGGAGTCTCTTTGATGAGTCTGTGAAAATTGGTGTCTTCTTCCCCTTCTTGCAGTTTCTAATGGCAGGGCCTGATTGTCAAGCCAATCAGGACAAGAATGGTGATATTCTGCAGATTTTAGCAGCTCAAGGGGTTGGCTTCCTTCTCTCCGGTGAAGAAAAGGTTCTGTTCTGCGTTCTCTCTTGTTTAGAGTTAAATTATAAATTTAGTCATTTAATAGGGACCTACACTTTAAAAGGTATTTGGTAGATCTTGTGAACTTTCAATTTTATGCCCAGTAAGGTTGTTGTTAGAGATCTATTAGATATAACTTTAAAAGTCTAGAGAATAAAAAAATTCATTTTTTTCTACGTTATTGTTACTCTGTTGCCTAAATTCAAAGTCCATTTTCAAACTTTTTACTGTATTTGGTAACATAGTTAAAATTACTTTTAAAAATTCTAAAAACACTTTTAAAGTGCATCTAAAATTCTGTAATTAGCTTTGATGGAAGTTTCTGTTTCTGATACGCATGTTATTCATAGCAAATCGAAACCCAAAAAAAAATGATAAATCGATCTTTATATACAATAGGTGTCACCGAAATTGTGTGCCGGGAAGATGATTTGCCTCTTCTTTTCAGCAAACTGGTGTAGACCTTGCAGGACTTTCACACCACAGTTGGTTCAGCTCTACAACACTCTGCAAACAAGAGGCGAAAAGCTAGAGATTATCCTCGTATCTTTAGACCATGACAAGAATGAATTTGAGCAGCACGTTCGGACCGTGCCATGGCTGGCTGTCCCATTCGACGTTGAGTTACGGAAACTATTGTGTGGGAAATACCACGTCGATCGCATCCCGTCCTTTGTTCCGCTTTGTGGAGATGAGATTTCGAAACAGAATGATATGATTGGCTTTATTGAAGACTATGGCGCTGAAGCATTTCCTTTCACAAGGAAGAGAAGGCAGGAGCTGAAGTCTGTGGATTGTGCCAAGCGTGAAGAAGGAAGGCTTGAAGAACTCCTAGGGAACCGAGGACATAACTATGTTATTTCTAGACATGGAGGAAAGGTAACACCAAACAATCTGATAACTTATTTCTGATTTATTCAATTTTCGTCAACTTTCAAATCGTCTATTTTAGTCTCGTTTAACTTACAAAACATAATAATTTTGGTCCTTTTTGGTATTCTGCCATCAATTATAGCCCCTTCGTATACTCCCCTCAGTCAGTATATGTGGCTTCAGTACATTTTTATATCGGGTAGGTTATGACTAACATTCTTCCTAGATTTGAAAATTTACGGAAGGCCTAAACAAGTGGCTATCAATATTAGTTGATGAAGAAATGATATTACGGAGATTCGAACACAAGACTTTTTGCTTTGATACCATGTTAAGTCATAATCAACCTAAAAGCTTAAACTGATAGGTTACGACAAATTTAATGATTTATCAACATTTTAACATAAACTACGAAACAATCTGATTTTTTCCCCGAATTTTAAGGTAAAGTTCTGATGTTAAAGTTCATCTCATTGCAGACACCAGTATCTCAGCTAGGTGGCAAGACAATAGGCCTCTATTTTGGTGCATATTGGAGCCCTCCCAGTCGTTCATTCACAGAAAAACTTTCCAAAGTATACAAGGACATCATGGACACTACAGAAAACCATTCCTTCGAAGTAATCTTGGTCTCCACGGACCGAAACCTCGACGAATTTAAACTCAACATAATAGACATGCCGTGGCTCGCGATCCCATACGAGGATGAGACCCGGCGAGACCTCTACAGGATCTTTGACGTCAAGGGAATCCCGGCATTAGTCGTGATCGGAGTGGATGTAAAGACAGTGAGCGAAAATGGAAGAGGCTTGGTTTCCTTGTATGGGGCAGAGGCATTCCCATTTACAGAAGCAAGAATAGAGGAGCTGGAAGAAGCAGTGAAAAAGGAAGCAGAGGAATTGCCTTCAAATGTGGAGGACATAAAGCATGAGCATGAGCTGAAATTGGAGCTGGCAAAGGCCTATGTGTGTGATTTTTGCAAACGGCATGGCAGGTTTTGGGCATTTTCTTGTCATGTTTGTGATTATGATCTTCATCCAAGCTGTGTTGAGCAGAGAAATGTATAACAAGTAGTAATAAAGTTTGAAGACGGGAGGTAATTTTAGTTCACGATATTTTTTTTTTGACGGATCGTAACACACTGTCTCGAGCAGTTTAAAAAGTAGAAATTTGAATGTCTGACCTTTAGAGAGGTTATTGGTGCCTTAAGTAGGTTGGCGAATATAATAATTTTTTCCTTTCTTTAATTGAGTTCAACAATTGTGAGTGGGAGATTGAACCATTAATTTTTGAGATTGTAATAAATACTTTTTCAATCCAGTTATGATGTAGTCTTTTAATTTTAAATTTGATCGATTATACCTTTTGAACATTGGTGGTTGCATTTCAAAAATTACATTTTTCTTTATTGTATTAAAGAAAATTGTGAAATTTATTAGAAAGTATCGAGATATATAAATAATAAATAATATATATATATATATCTCTTAGTCATGTCACAATAATTTCAAAGAAGATGTCGTGAATTCAGCCTGCATGCTATCCAAATTGACAACAAAACGAAGATACACTAAATGCACGTCGACTCCATTTATGACAAATTTAAGTTCAACTTTCTTTAATGTAACTCGGATTTAACTTCAGTTTATTTATTGTCAACTTAGACAGCATATAAGTTAAGTTCTCGACATCTTCTTGGTGACATAACTAAGACGTCTTATTTTATATCAATAACATTATTTATTTTCTTTCAAAAGATAGACATAGACTATAGTATTATTACGAGGATAAAGATTCAAATTTTCAACCAATAAAAAAAGTTACAAACCTCTCCAACAAAAAACCAAAGCTACAAGAGGCCACCTGGATGAGGTGTCTCAAGTTGGGAAAATTGAATTGGGAACAACAAAATGGAACATCAGACAGACACTTCCAATTTTTTGGGAGCCAGAAAACAGCAACAAACACAAACCCGCAAATCATGGGTCTCTCTCTCATTACCCAAAGATGGAGCCTTTTTCAGTTATTTTTGGTAACTCCCCTCGCCTCTGCCCATCATATCAAAATCACCCTCTAATTGCAAGGCCAAAGAGGAGAGAGAGAGGGAATTAGGTCAAAGAGAAAATTTTTTCCTTTTTTTTTTTTTTGGTTTGGCTTCTCCTCTTTCTCTGTTTCTCCCTCTCTCTTAGGTTTTTGGAGAAGGGGAGAGAGAAGAAAAAAAGGGTGATAAATGTGGAATCAGAAGCAAACAAAAGAAAAGGAGGGGGCCACTGGCAATGAATTGGTGGCGATTGCCATTGATAAGGACAAAGGAAGCCAAAATGCTCTCAAATGGGCCACTGAGAATCTCCTTCTTAAGGGCCAAACTGCCATTCTCATCCATGTCAAGCTCAAATCTTCCTCTAATTCCACCTCTTACATGGCCTCCCCAAGTAAGTTTCACCCATTTCCATATCCACCATTGGGCTCAATTCCAAAATTTGTCCTTTGTCTAATAGATCCCTGTTGTTAACTTCGTTGGTTTAATGCTTATGTGGCATGCTGCCTGCAATGCGTTCGGTGGTATAAATATTAAGGTCTCGTTTGATAACCATTTTGTTTTTGAAAATTAAGCTTACAACCACTCCTTCTGCCGGTGAATTATTTTGTTTTGTTATGAAAGAAAAGTAGTTTTTGTTTTTAAAATTTGGGTAAGAATTCAAATGTGATAGGAATAACGATGAAAAACATATCAAAGAAATTATGAGAAAACAGACGTAAAACTAAAAATGAAATCCTTATCCAAAATCCAGAAAGTTTAGGGACTCTTTGAAAACTTTTTGAAGTAAAGGGGCTAAATGGACCATTCTTATTATCAGTTAAATCTCAGACAAAAGAGGAATTTGGTAATGTTAGAAAGATTTATAGAGTTGAGGGGGAAATTTTTGTTTATGGGTTAAGAGAATCATCATTTAACTGATTGGGAATAGCATTACTTTGTATTTGTTTTTTCATGCTATGTTCTTCAAACTTGCAATGTCAACCAATTAACTTCCATGAAAGTAACATTATTAGCTTTTTTTTGGTGCAGAGGTAACCTCTGCAACTGACAATGCCAATGGGAATTTTTTGATAGGCAAGGATTTGGATCCAGTCACGAGGGATTTGTTCCTTCCTTTTCGTTGTTTCTGTACTCGAAAAGATGTAAGTTATCCACTGTTAAGTGAAGTAATAACTTGAAAGTTCAATGGAGTTTGACATAGATATTAGGGAAGTATGCAAAAGAAAAGGAAAAAAAGTATTCAGCCAAGATGTGTTTTGGAGCATTCTTATCATAAATTTATCTCATTTTCTGGCATTAGATATTCTGCAAAGACATTATCTTAGAAGACACAGACGTGTCAAAAGCATTGCTCGAATATGTCTCTCAGGCTGCAATCGAGAATTTGGTTGTCGGTACCACGACCAAAAATGGCTTCTTGAGGTTTGTAGTTAGTCTAGTAAATTCTTCACTCACATGAAATTAAAGTTCAGAGCTTGTTCTATTTTGAAACATTCTTGTTTTCAGTTTGTATGCAATTTTAGAAGCGTTTCTTAAAAAAAGAGAAGTATGAACAAGCCACAAGGAATAGCTACTAAAAATAATTAGTTTAAGAAAAATTGGAAATAAGAGATAGGAGACGAGAAACATGAACCTTAACAAACAACCCCTCAAATACTTGTTTTTGTGTTTCATTTGTTTTGAGTTTGAAAGGAATTCATCACGCCTTTCCCGGCCGTCTTTCCTATACCATTTTGCCTCAGAAGATTCAAGACCACAGATATTCCAGGGAGTGTTATTAAAGGAGCACCAGATTTCTGCACTGTTTATGTCATATCAAGAGGAAAAATTCAAACTATGCGATCGGCCTCGCGTCCTGCTCCCACTTCTTCTCCTCTTAGAAGTTTTTTGCTCAACCAATCAGGCATTAAATCCCCTTTATCAGAGTCGCAAGTTTCTCAAATCCAAAGTATGGGTTCTTTTTCTTCCTGTAATGTTGTAATGCACTTTGCTTTTCTTTAGTAAACTTCACCTCTACCATGGTTTGCCTTCAAATAAACGGTCTGTTCTTTACCAGGAATCGAAAAGCCTCCTCTCGAAGCAGCACGTAGATCGCAAGACAACATCGAGTTCAGGTCTGCAACATGCTACTACAAATTGATATTATGATATCTTAAAGAGTTCACTATGTTTCAAACATTGACAGCATTCAAAAGGAATGTAAAGGATAAAATTGGATATGAGTAATGCTATTCAACTCACTGTTGCTTCTCTGTTAGTAATTTGTCAAGAGTGTTGCTAAGAAAATTGTCTTTGGGAGCAGGTCGCCGTTCACTAGGAAAGGCTACAACGGCAAAATGCCTGGGGAAATGAGTTTACCTGATACCGATATTTCTTTTGTTAGCTCGGGAAGGCCGAGTGTTGACCGATTGTTCCCTTCATACTTTGACACCCCAGATTCGGGTAGGGTCACCCCACGACTGTCCAGTGGCACCGAAGCTGATATGTATAATAGCTTCGAGTCACAGCCGTTTGGCCGCAGGTCAGTGGATGTGAACTACCCACCTGAATTTTTATCGGTCTTCCCGGATGGTGACAGATTATCAACTTCGTCACAGAATATGGTAAAGAGCATTAGTAATTTACTTTGGGAATGCTAATGTTTAACAGTTCGATTTTACTCTTCACTTATGGAATGGATGTATAGAACTGTAGAAGATATGATTCTGAGTTTTATGAGTTGATAACTGCAGGAAGATGTAGAGGCTGAGATGAGGAGGCTGAAGCTGGAACTAAAGCAAACTATGGAAATGTATAGCACAGCCTGCAAGGAAGCACTTACAGCCAAGCAAAAGGTGAAAGAGACTGCATCTTTTTTACTGAAATATTTTAGAAGTTAAAACAAACTCTTCACATATACTGCAGGCGGTAGAGCTTCAGCGATGGAAATCGGAGGAAGAACGGAGACTAGAGGAGGCAAGGCTTGCCGAGGAAGCTGCATTGGCAATAGTCGAGCAGGAAAAGGCCAAGTCTCAAGCCGCTATTGAGGCTGCTGAAGCTGCTAAAAGGATTGCTGAGTTGGAAGCACAGAAGAGAATTAACGCAGAATTGAAAGCATTCAAGGAAGCAGAAGAGAAAAAGAAGGCATTGGATGCTTTGGCGCACACGGATGTCAGGTATCGGAAGTACTCGATCGAGGAGATTGAAGCTGCAACGGAGTTCTTTTCTGAATCTTTAAAGATTGGAGAGGGAGGTTATGGGCCCGTCTACAAGGGTTATTTAGACCACACACCAGTCGCGATTAAGGTCCTACGACCCGATGCTGCTCAAGGAAGGTCACAGTTTCAACAAGAGGTGAGGAATCTAAAGCTATCCCACCATAGATTCTCCATATGATTTTTGTTGCAAAATACTCTGCTATAACTTATCTTTTTGTACTACTTTTAGGTTGAAGTACTGAGCTGCATACGACATCCTAACATGGTTCTTCTCCTCGGGGCGTGCCCGGAATATGGTTGCTTGGTCTATGAGTTCATGGCGAATGGTAGCTTGGATGACTGCCTCTTTCACCGGAGAGAAAACTTGAAACCTCTTTCGTGGCAACTTAGATTCAAAATTGCAGCTGAAATTGGGACAAGCTTGTTGTTCCTCCACCAAACCAAGCCTGAGCCACTCGTGCACCGTGATCTTAAACCCGCAAATATCTTGCTTGATCGCAACTTTGTTAGCAAGATTAGTGATGTTGGTTTGGCCAGGCTTGTTCCCCCTTCTGTAGCAGACAGTGTAACACAATACAGAATGACTTCAACTGCTGGCACGTTCTGCTATATCGATCCCGAGTATCAACAGACTGGAATGCTCGGGGTGAAGTCAGACATATATTCTTTGGGGATCATGTTTTTGCAGCTGATTACAGCAAAGCCACCAATGGGATTGACTCATCATGTGGAAAGAGCTATTGAGAAAGGAAAGTTCTCTGAATTGCTTGATCAGTCAGTTACTGATTGGCCAGCTGAAGAGACTCTATGCTTTGCACAATTGGCTTTGAAATGTGCAGAGTTGAGAAGGAAAGATCGGCCCGATCTTAGAAAGGTCGTTCTACCGGAACTCATCAGGTTTCGATCGCTTGCCGAAGCCAACACGTCCCCGCCGATGGCAGATGGTGTTACCAGCCCTGTGTTCAGCCGCAGTCAGGTTTCAGCTTTCAAGCAAGTAAGACTAAGGACCGTTTTAGTAATAATTTTGTTTTTCCTTTTTCGTTGGTATGTTTTTTAAAAATTATGCCTGTTTTTTCCTATCAAAATGGATGTTTTTGCTTCCACACAGGTTTTGAACAATCCCATCAATATTTTCACATCACAACTTCACAATCCAAATACTTATAACTTCTTGTTGATTGCAGGACTTAAGCGGTGATCGTGTTTCGTCACAATCTTCCAACAGCTCCAACCGAGCCTTGTCGTGCTCGCCATCGTAGTAAAAAGTTATTTTCCGAAGGAAGATGTTCAAGTATGGGGCGCAACAAAAGATAAATTTTGTAGAAAATTTAGTGTTCATAGGTAGATCAGCCTATACTCTTTACTTCTTTTTCCCTCCCCTCCTCTTCTCCATTTGTTTATTAACAGTTAGAAGCAATTAGAGCTTTCAAACATGTTATATATATGTAGTATTTGGATACTTCCATTGTATGTAATAGGGGATCAGAGATATGTATAAATACATCAAATCTATGTGCAATATATTCATCACTTTGTACCTCACTAAGCTCTAATGAAACACATATTTAAAATCGGTGGATAGGGACTAAAGTGTCTTACGATGTTCTAAATCCAAGTTACATACCACTTGAGTCACCGAACAATCATTAACTTGGGATTTTCTTCAGCTCTAAGATGAGATGAGTCGACATCGAAGTACATCTCATCGAAGTGCTAAACGACTCTGTCGATAAGAACTTTTGAGAGTCATTAAGCATGTTATCTTCGATATACCTTTGATCTGTTGCATGAGAGCCCTTCCACATAGTTGGAACTCGTGGATCACTATGATCAACTTTCGTCTCTATTTGACTAGCAACCTTTTAGCTAGGCAAGCTTGAAGCTTGAGTGATTGAAGTTCAAAAGAGAGGAATAAAACGATCAAACAAGACTTGTTGCGATGTTTAGACACCATGATAAATAAATGAAATTCATTAACTTGATAATATTGATCTCTCAAACGCAATCACAAGCATAAGAAACATTAGAAAATTATGGGACAATCAAAGCCTTATACAACATCTCAACCTCGTTTTGATAAACACGCGCATATATATTATTTTTTTTTTCAAAAATCAAAACTTATTTTTTTATATCACACACATCTGAGCCAATTTACACACCTTGACAAATTTCACAACACACTTTTCTAGCCCTACCATATATATTTATTAAGAAATTCATAGAATTTTAATATCTTAAACCGTGATTACTTTAAAATTTGAACATAACCATTTATTTTTCCTTCTTCCATTCAAGCTTTTAGACATAATTGGAGCATAAATCAAGATATTAAAATATGCGGTACACATTTAGTAGATAAAATTTAATTAAAGAAACAAAAAATAGTACTTATTTTACACATAAAACTCTTTACGTGAACTTAATCATAATTCAACTTGTTTATGCAAAGGTTTGCACAACAGTGTGTTTCTGGTTGTAGTTCGAACCCGGCCTCTGGACCGACTTGACCACTTGGGCGGACCTGCACATAAAGGTGAGCACTCCGACGATCAAGTCAGTATAGGTCGGATTCCAAGTCTAACTCGAAGCCAGAAATCATCGTACCTGATCGTGGGGTGAGGTCCTCTACTTATGGGTGGTAGTCCCGCTAATCTCGCGGCGGTTACACCCAGTAATCTCGGGACCGTCGGTTACACCCGGTGATCTCGGGACCGACGGTTACGCCCGATAATTACGCCGCAGACAGTTGCTCACATCGGCCCCTACCGAGCTCTCCGGTAGGTCGGACCTGGGCTGGGTTCACCTCGGCCCTCATGCTTAGCTTTCTTCGGTGTTGGTGGCAGCCGTCTCGGCTATCCGAGCTGGGACGACTCATGAGCCATCTTGGAGCACCAATGGGGGTCCTCCACGTGTCCAGGGTATACCCTGCCCCAAACATCGGCCCCCTCTCTGTCTGGTCCGATCTCGACCTGGCAGAGAAGTTTATTCGACTTGCTTTGGACACGTGGCGACTTCCTATTCGTGGGAAAATGCAACCGTCGCGGAAGATTTATCGTCGGAATATTCAAATATTCCGACGCTTCGGATCTCAGAGAGGATCCTAGCCGCTCGTTGATTACACGTGTACGGCGCGGAAGTTCCTCCGACGGGCTATAAATGCCCCCAACCTTCAGGTCATACCTTACGTTCCTTGAATTCTTGGAGTTCGATCTGAAGGCAGCTCGAACCCTTGGTAGGTCGGTCTCTTCCTTCTCTCTTTCGAACATAATTGTCATGTCGTCCTCTATTAGCAGGAACCTATGATCCGATCTAGCTCGTAGGTTAGAGTCCGAGCTCGAGGAGATAGAACACTTTAGAATCTCCGATGACGGGGAGGATAGCGATGCTTCCACTTCAGGTCAGGGTTTGGAATACCCTTCTAGGATACCTGAGCACTACCTCGGATCCCTCCGTAGGGGGTTCGCTATCCCCGAGAACATCCTCCTCAGACTTCCGGAGGAGGGGGAGAGAGCTGACCATCCTCCAGAGGGATGGGTCACTCTCTACTTCAAAATGTTTGAGTACGGCCTCAGACTTCCCCTTCACCCTTTTGTTCAAGAATTCCTCCTCCGGACTGGGTTGGCTCCGGCTCAAGTGGCCCCCAATGGGTGGGTGTCATTTTCGCTTTGGCCATACTCTTTTGGCTTCGAGCTCGGGATAGTGAGGAGGCCGAGCTGTTGGACGTAGACCAGCTCCTCGCGTGCTTCGAGGCGAAAAGGATAGCTAAGAAGCCTGGTCGGTTCTATATGTGCGCAAGGAAAGGCGCGGGCGGTATAGTTAAGGGGCCGACCTCCATCAAGGGATGGGTGAGGAAGTGGTTCTACGCTTCCGGGGAATGGCTCGCAAAGGACGAGTCAGGTCGTTCCTTCTTCGACGTCCCCACTAGGTTTGGGAACCTTGGTACGGAGTAGTTCTTTCTTTTCGTAATTTTCTTCTGTCATTCAGGTCTAACTCGGATTTTGTCTTCGCGCAGTTTCAATCCGACCGGTCCCCGAGCTTACGCAGGCCTCCTTCGATACTCTGAAATACTACAAGGAGCGCTTTCCGAGAGGTAGGAAGGTCGGAACCCTGGTGACTGACGAACTGCTGCTCGAGTCCGGGCTGCTAGATTACAACCCTGCAGTTCGTCCCATCGAATCCTCTAGGCCGAACTCTGAACTCGGTATCCCCTTTTTCCTCTAACCTTGTGTTGACCCTTGTCCTATCTTGTAGCCATGGTTTGCGGATTTGCAAGCGGCGTGAAGCGCAAGTCCAAGGGCCGAGCTCAGGCTCTTGAGGCTACCCAGAGTTCGAAACCGCCCACCCCTGTCGTGGCAGGGCCTGCCTCGGACGATCCAACCCCGGTGATCGAGCTGGAGTCTTCTGGGGGTCCCTCGAGGGAGAAGCGCCCCAGAGACCGAGGCGGCGGACGCCCCGCCTTTGGGCGAGGAGGCAAGGGAGGAAGCCCCTCTAAAGCGCAGAAGGAAGAAAAAGAAGGCGATTTCTCCCTCGGAGGTCGGAGCTTGCAGGGTCTTGCCTGCAAGTTGGGCTGATCGGGTGGACGATCCTGCGGCCAGGATGGGCGGGACGTCCGATGTGACGGCGCGGTTCAGAATTGAGCCGTCAAGTCTCGGGGTGAGGGAGCAGGTGACTCGCATCTCGGCTGCGAGTTTGGACCGCTGCATAAGGAGGGCGTCCAAATTTGTGAGCGCCCCTGGGTCCGTTCTGCAGAGGACCATTGACTACGCCGCCGAGGTAAGACTAGTGCCCCGTTTTTTGCTTGATTTCGCCCAACAGGTAGTTCGATCTAACCTTTTCCTTGTGCCATTTCTCAGGCGTTTGTTGCTTCCATTCAATCGGCTCTGGTTATAAAGGCCGAGCTGGATGGGAGGGAAGCTTTGGCAGCGAGGGAGAAAGAGGAGTTCTCCGCTGCCCTGGAGGCTGCTTCCTCCACCGTGAAGGATGAACTGCTGAAGGCTCACTCCGAGGTGGAGACTTTGAAGGCCGAGGTGGAGTCTCAGGCCGAGCTACTGAAGAAGGAGGAGGACAGGCGCAAGGCCCAACTCCGAGCTGCCCACGCCATCACCAGGGGCTTGGAGAGGGAGAAATTCCAGCTCCTGAAGGAGAAGGACGACATGCTCCAGGCGCTTGAAGCGAAGGATAAGGAGCTGGAGCATGCGACTGCCGAGCTGGAGACGGCGAACGAGCGCCTCAGCAATGGAGTCCTGCTGGAGGAAGCGTTTAGGCAACATCCTGACTTCGATGGATTTGCCAAAGACTTTTCTGACGCGGGCTTCAAGTTCCTCATGAAGGGCATTGCTTCCGACATGCCCGACCTTCAGATCGATCTCAGCGGTCTGAAAAGGAGGTATGCCGAGAAGTGGGCGTCTGGGCCTAGCGGCACCCCTGGCCCCCAAGCGTTGGTGGATCAGTATGTCAGGGATCTGGACTCTGATTACTCCGATCCTGAAAAGGACTAGGTCGGCCCCACTCAAGAGGGCGCCCCCCCAGCAGGCTCTTAGGCGACCGCCCTTCACGAGGCTTTTCGCTGTTCTTCCTCCCTTTTCTTTTGTTTTGTAAGCGTCAGGGCAGAGCTGCAAGGTCTATAAGCCTTGGCTCTGCTCTTCATTCAATAAAGAGACTCTCATTCGCTTCTATTTTGTTGTTAGTGACCTCTTTTCTTTGCTTTTCCTTTGAACTGCAACTAGTGTCACCTCGCACCTCTTTACTTTTGAGGTCGCGCCTTTTAGTTGAAAATAATTTGAAAGTTTAAATTTGAACCTCTTAATGTTCAACACATTGCACCAACTCTGGATTTTTAACATTTCACCCTTAACTTAAAAAGATAAAAAGGCTAAAATCCGTAGCTATTCTTCATATCGTTCCTCGTATCCATAGGCTTCGAAGGATCAAATTTGAACCAACTGCTGGAATGCGATCGCGTGGGAGTCCGTGGCCCTCATTTAATTTCTGGTCGAACTCGGAAGCACAAAATTAAATCATCACATTTATTCCGATTATAATACTTTTGGCATAGTCGTTACAAATTCACTGAAAACTCTTTTGGCACTTCAAGGATAATAACGCTTCAGGTGTTCCGCGTTCCACGGGTGCACGAGGACATCTCCTTTCAGATCGGCCAACACGTACGTCCCAGGTCGGACTATGCCCTTGATCTCAAATGGGCCTTCCCAGGCCGGATCAAGGGCACCCATATGCGTTTGGACCCTCCTTAAGACCAGATGGCCGACCTGAAAGGCCCGAGGCCGAACGCGGGCATTGTAATGTCTTGCCATCCTGCCCTGATATTCCACCAGGCGTAGCTGGGCCATTGTTCGTCTTTCTTCCAACAAGTCGAGGTTGAGGAGCAGCTCTTCCTCATTTGTCGAAGGCTCGTAACGCTCTACTCTGTCAGATGGCATGCCGACCTCGACCGGGACTACAGCTTCGGAGCCGAAGGCCAGGGAGAACGGGGTCTCACCCGTCGACCCCCGCTGGGTGGTCCGATACGACCATAGAACTTTGGGTAGCTCCTCGGCCCACCTGCCTTTCTTGGAGTCTAGTCTGAGTTTGATGCCTCGCTTGATGATCTTGTTGACCGCCTCCACCTGCCCATTTGCTTGCGGATGTGCGGGGGACGAGCTGAGATGACTTATGCCAAGTTTGCTGCAAAAGTCTTTGAACTTGGCGTTGTCAAACTGCTTGCCATTGTCCGTCACTATGGCATGTGGTATACCAAAGCGACATATGATGTTCGTCCATACGAAGGACATGACCCTGGATTCCGTTATGTGGGAGAGCGCTTTGGCCTCGGCCCACTTGGTGAAGTACTCCACAGCAACCACAGCGAACTTGGTCTGGCCCTTGCCCAAAGGGAAAGGGCCAATGATATCCACCCCCCACTGCGCGAATGGCCACGGGGCCGAGATGAGGGTGAGCAGCTCGGGAGGTTGGTGGATTATGGTTCCGTAGCGTTGGCAATTGTCGCAAGTTCTAACGAACTTCTTGGCGTCCAGGCTGAGGGTCGGCCAATAGTATCCTTGTCGGATCACTTTGGCTGACAGCGACCGGGCGCCTGAGTGATTGCCGCACACTCCTTCGTGGATCTCTCTGAGGACGTACAGGCCCTCTTCAGGGGTTAGGCATTTCAACAGAGGCAGGGAAAAGCCACGTCGGTACAATGCCCCATCTCGGATCTCGAACCGAGCTGCCTGTCTTGCCAACTTTCTGCGCTCCTTGGGGTCTTGTGGTGAGTTGCCCCTAATGAAGTCTGCGATCGGGTCCATCCATGAGGGTTCTGGAGCGCCGATCTCCATCAGATCTGGTTCTAAGATCGAGGGATTATCTAGGATCTCGACGGGGATCGACCTGGCCAGGTCGGTCTCGTACGCCGATGCTAACTTAACCAAGGCGTCAGCATTAGAATTCTCCGCCCGCGGAATCCGGCTTACTTCGTAAGTTCGAAACTGGTTGAGGTATGATCTGACCTTGCCCAAATACTTCTCCATTCGGGTGTCTTTGGCTTGGTATTCGTCCTTGATCTGGTTCACAACCAGCTGGGAGTCACTGAAGACCTTAACACAAGAGGCCCCCAATGCTCGAGCGATTCGCAGGCCAGCAATAAATGCTTCATACTCAGCCTCATTGTTAGAAGTCCGAAAGCTGAACCGCAAGGCATACTCAAATCGTTCACCCCCTGGTCCGAGCAAGAGGACCCCGGCTCCGCATCCCTTCTCATTGGAGGATCCGTCGACGTAGACTGTCCAAGGCAGGTCGGTCCCGTTCAGCTCGGAAGGTGGTGTGAGCTCGGCTATTAAATCTGCCGCTGCTTGCCCTTTCAACGCAGTTCTGAGTTCGAACTGGATGTCGTACTCACTTAGCTCTATTGCCCACTTCATTAGTCGTCCGGAAGCTTCCGGCTTGTGGAAGATACTTTTAAGGGGCGAGTTAGTGAGCACCACCACCGTATGGGCTTGGAAGTATGGTCTAAGTCGTCGGGCCGAGGTGATCAAAGCGAGAGCCAACTTCTCCATCTGAGGGTATCTAGTCTCGGCTTCGGTCATAGCCTTGCTTGTGTAGTAGACCGGGTTTTGCCGCGCTTCCTCTTGCCTGATTAGGGCCGAGCTGACGGCACTGTCAGACACTGCTAGGTACAATTGGAGCTTGTCCCCCGGCATAGGCTTGGCGAGCAAGGGTGCCGAACAGAGGTAGTTCTTTAGTTGCTGAAACGCTTGCTCGCACTCCGCCATTCATTCAAACGGCCCTTTCTTTCGTAAGACCTTGAAGAAAGGGAGGCACTTGTCCGTGGACCTTGAAACAAACTGGTTCAGGGCCGCAATCCTGCCATTGAGGCACTGAAGCTGTTTCAGCGTTTTAGGTGCCTCCATCTCGATCACGGCTTTAATCTTTTCAGGGTTGGCCTCGATTCCCCGGTGGTTTACCATGAAGCCAAGGAATTTTCCCGAGGAGACTCCAAAGGCACACTTAGCAGGGTTGAGCTTCATTTGATATGCCCTCAGAACCTCGAAGGCTTCGGCCAGGTCGGAGAGATGCGACTTAGACTGCTTGCTCTTGACAAGCATGTCATCCACATACACCTCCATATTCCGGCCAATCTGCTTGGCGAACATTTTGTTCACCATTCTCTGGTAGGTCGCTCCGGCGTTTTTTAACCCGAAGGGCATGACCTTGTAGCAGTACAGACCTTGGTCTGTTATGAAAGCGGTATGACCTTCATCCGGGACATGCATCTTGATTTGGTTGTACCCAGAGTAGGCGTCCATGAAAGTGAGCAGTTCGTGCCCGGCCGTGGCGTCCACGAGCTGATCGATCCTCGGCAGTGGAAAGCAATCTTTCGGGCATGCCTTATTTAAGTTCGTAAAATCTACGCACATTCTCCACTTGCCGTTAGATTTTTTAACTAATACAACATTGGAGAGCCACTCGGGATACAAAATTTCTCTTATGTATTCAGCTTTCAAGAGTTTGTTAACTTCCTCAACAATTACATCACTCCTTTCCTTGTTTACAGGTCTTCTCTTTTGTTTCACAGGTCGGAATGATGGATCTATGCTGAGGCGATGCGTCATAATTCGCGGGTCAATGCCAGGCATGTCCTCATGGGACCACGCAAAGACGTCCGAGTTGGATCTGAGAAAGTGGATCAGCTCCTCTCTGTCGGTGGCCCCCAGCTCGGTTCCTATGCTTACCTGCTTCTCGGGACTAAGCAGAGGAACGAGCTCGAGCTCCTCAGTGGGTGTGGCAAACTCCTTCCTCGGCAGGTCGGCCTCGAACTCGAGCGTCCCATCCCTGAGAGTTTCGAGGGCGCAAATCGATGGGCCTTTGAGTGCGGCGGCATAACACTCTTTCGAAGCGGCTTGTTCTCCTCGGACCGTGCCCACGCCGTTGGGGGTGAGATACTTCAAAACTTGATGAAGTGTTGAAGGAATGGCTCGAAAGGAGTGGATGATGGGTCTCCCAAAGATGGCGTTATAGGCCGATCTACCGTCAACTACCACGAACTCGGCCATTTGAGTGATCCGGGTTTGGTTCTGCCCCAGCGTGACCGGCAAGTCGATGCAGCCCTCTGGGATGACTGATTCTCCAGAGAATCCAACCAGCGGCGTCGGGCTTCTCCTCAATTGCGACCTCGTCCAGCCCAAGGCGAGGTAGGTCGGTAAGGACAGGATGTTAGCGGATGCGCCTCCGTCTACCAGCACTCTCCTAACCACCACATGATCAATCGAGGGAGCAATAACAAGGGCATCAATGTGGGGCAGGTGGACCTCCTCCAAGTCTACACCGTCGAAGGTGATTGGGCAGGTCGGCCCCTGCTCCCTAATGATGCACACCTCGCGTCTGGCTGCATGGGCTAACTCCTTTCTTTTATGTCCGGATTGACCCCCGCTTGGCCCTCCAAAAATGGTGTTGATGACCGCAGGTCGGTCGGTGCGCCGAGGTGGCGTTCTAGAACGCTTTCGCTCCTCCTTTTTCTCTGCTGAGCTAGTCCCGGGCTTTCCCACAAACTTCTTGAAGTAGCCGTCTTGAATTAGATCTTCAATTTGGCGCTTCAATTCCCAGCAGTCTGACGTGTTGTGGCCGTGCTCCCGATGGAAGCGGCAGTACTTGTCCTTGCTGCGCCTCTCCGGGGCTCCCCGAAGTTTCTCCGGACGCTTGAGTAGTTTTTCCATTCCAGAATCCTCGATGTTCGTTAGGATCTCGGAAATTGGAATCGTGGTTGGGGTGAAGCGCTCGTAAGGTCGGCTTCTGGTTGGTCCGTTCTCCGCCCTTCGATACTCAGCTCGGCCACTGGAGAAGGATCCTTTGTCTTTGGACTTGGGATCTGCCCTTTCATCTTTTCCACTTCTGCCCCGGCCGATCTTTCGTTCAGGTCGGCCGGTTTTGGTTCGGAGGAGCTCCTGTCCATCGATGACTTTCTTCGTTTTCTGGAGCACCTTGGCGAAGGTGGCCGGGGCCTCCTCTCCGAGTTTCACCGTGAGGGCCTCATCGGCTAGACCGGTAAGGAAGTAGCACATGGCCGAGTCATCGGAGCAGTGTGCGACCTTCAACTGCTCCTCCTGGAATCTGGTGACATACTCCCGCAGCGTCTCCCCCTCCTTCTGCCTGATGGTGGCGAGATGGGTCGCTGTCTTTTTGTCGTAGTGCCGAGAAGAGAACTGAGCGAGGAACTCCCTTCTCAGCTGAGAGTAGGTCGAGATCGACCTAGCCGGCAGTCTTCGGTACCACAATCGCGCACTGCCGGTAAGCGCGATCTGAAAGGCGCGGCATTGCCTGGAAGTCCATGAGGCCTTCAAAGACTTCAACATAGTCCTTGGGGTCCTTCGTCCCGTCATAAGGCTTCACGGTAGGAGCTTTGAACTTCAGAGGGATTGGTGCTTCCAAAACGTCCGAGGTGAAAGGCGATTCTCCCAAGTCGCCATCGTTCAGTGAATCGTCCTTCTGCTCACATTTGGCCTTTAAGGCCTCCACTTGAGCATCGAGCTCCCCCCTCAGCTGGTCGAATTCCTCCCTTGTGATTATCCCTGCGGGGTTGTGAGAGGATTCAACCTGCTGGTTGGAGCTCCTGTGGGAGCGGGATGGCGACTGCCCCTTTCGGAGAGACGAGCCTCTCTTTCGGTTGAGATGCTCGCGGAGGTCTCCCCTCTGGCGAGTGTACCCCTCACTCCTGTTGTCTTCAGGACGTTCCTTCTCGGCCGGGCCGAGGTGGGAACCCCTTTGCTCGCGTGCGTCTATGCGCGTCGCCCGATTTTCAGATCGGGACCCTGCGCCTGCAGCTAGCACCATGTCGTTATACATTGCCTCCATGGAGCGCATTTGTGTGCGCATTGCCCCCATCTCTCTCTGGAGCGCATCAAAATCCTCGCTTGTCGGAGCCGGGGCTGGACCCCGGGCGCCCTTCTTGGAGGTCCCACCTCGACCACGGGTGGCCTTGGACGTCCTCGGGTGTGCAGGCGGCAGGGCAGGCGCGGTGATTCGTGCCGACCTGCGGAGGGGTTCCGCTGCCAGGCCGTCGTGACCTTGCCCTTCTGCCACCGCTGCTCCGACCTCCCTCTGGTGGGCATCGCTGGCAGCCAGAGTCCTTCGATCCGTCGTATTGGTCGAATTCGCTGGTTGAACCATGTTCGCTCGCGTGTTGGTTTAAAGGAATCAGGATGACTTAGATTGTCAGTTGATCCCCACAGACGGCGCCAAATGTTTATGCAAAGGTTTGCACAACAGTGTGTTTCTGGTTGTAGTTCGAACCCGGCCTCTGGACCGACCTGACCACTTGGGCGGACCTGCACATAAAGGTGAGCACTTCGACGATCAAGTCAGTATAGGTCGGATTCCAAGTCTAACTCGAAGCCAGAAATCATCGTACCTGATCGTGGAGTGAGGTCCTCTACTTATGGGTGGTAGTCCCGCTAATCTCGCGGCGGTTACACCCGGTAATCTCGGGACCGTCGGTTACACCCGGTGATCTCGGGACCGACGGTTACGCCCGATAATTACGCCGCAGACAGTTGCTCACATCGGCCCCTACCGAGCTCTCCGGTAGGTCGGACCTGGGCTGGGTTCACCTCGGCCCTCATGCTTAGCTTTCTTCGGTGTTGGTGGCAGCCGTCTCGGCTATCCGAGCTGGGACGACTCATGAGCCATCTTGGAGCACCAATGGGGGTCCTCCACGTGTCCAGGGTATACCCTGCCCCAAACACAACTATTTAAAATATATATCCTAAATAAAAAAGATCATGATTTTAAACTTATATAATTACGTGGCCAATCAAAAGTAATGATATTTTTATTACTACATGTCTGTTCTCCACTACTTTGTAAAAGGCAATAGAAATCTCAAATTTATCATTTTGATATGATATTAAAAGAGAAAGGAAAAAAAAAAAAGGACGACGAATGCTATATATAAATTTTTTCGATTTAAGTTTTTGAAAAATGGACTAGTTTTTGGGGGTTCTCTCCATTGCAAGATGAAAAAGAAAAAAAAAAGGAATAAAAGGGAGTCAATTTCTGAGGTTGAATCTTGAAAATTGAAACTTGAGAGAAGTTGCGAAGAAGGAAGCAAGAAACTAGAGAGAGAGAGAGAGAGAGAGAGCAGTCCCACGATTTCCTTGTAAACGTTGAATCTTGATGTTGCGGCATTTAGCGACAAAATGGGTCTGATTCCAAATCCGATGGCTATGGCTTTTTGCTTCCCCATTTTTGCATTCTACGCTTCCCTTTCACCGACACCTATTCCTAATCCTCCATTTCCCTCAATTCCCACTTTTCGCAATTGGGTTTCTCCCCATTTTTCTATTTTCCTCGAATCCCACTCTCTCTCTCGGTTTACTTTCTTACTCACAGTCCCCATTTCCTCAAAATTTTCCCTCTTTTTTCTTCATTCACCCATTTGCATTTTAAGATGGAATGGATCCCGTGAGAATGTAATTGACTGCAATTTCTCAGGTATCTGATTCGTCGCCTCTCATTTCATTTCCCTTTGTGGATCCATGAACTAATGTTTCGTCGCCGTATGTGATTAGATCTTCATCTCTCGCTGGGGAAAAATTGCAGGTTGTTGATTGTGATTATGGGTCTTCATCTGTGTTTCTCGAGGTGATTGCTTCTGAATTTGCTTTTGGCGGGATCGTCGGTGGTTGATTTGGGGGGAAGATTTCGCTATTTTGATCCTCGATCTAGCCATCGATAATGGACATCCTCGGCGATTCTGATAAGAACTCTTCTCGGAGGTATTTCAAATAGCTGTCTCTGAATCTTGAAACCATTGTTTTTCTTTTGCATACACGAACGGGTAATTGAGTTGAGCTTGCTTCTTCTTCGTTGTAGTCTTGTGGCGGCTGTATCCTATGGAATTGCTTCGATGGCTATGGTTTTTCTGAACAAGGCCGTACTGATGCAGTACTCACACTCAATGACCCTTCTCACTCTGCAGGTAAGATTTCTGGAGTGGGATTTCGTTTTGATTTCTCTCTCACTCTTTCAATTGCATTCAATCTTCATTTTTCATAGCAATTGGCAACGACATTGCTTATTCACTTCGGTAGAAGAATGGGGTTCGCGAAAGCCAAGGGGTTTGATATGCAAACAGCAAAAAGAATTCTTCCGGTTTCATTGTTTTACAATGCAAATGTGGCGTTTGCTCTTGCTAGCTTGAAAGGAGTTAACATCCCAATGTATATTGCCATTAAAAGACTCACTCCTCTTGCTGTTCTTATTGCGGGATTCTTTTCGGGCAAGGGAAGGCCCACGGCGCAGGTATTCTTCAACGGCAATTGCTTAGTTTCCTGAATTACATGCCCTCTCTTTGGCTGAGAAGAGTTTTGTAACCATGCCTCATTATAGTATTATTGCCAGTGACTTTGTTTTTGTGATTTTTGGCCCTTCCTGTTAAATTCAGGTTATTCTTTCAGTACTGTTGACTGCTGCTGGGGTCCTTGTTGCTGCATTGGGAGATTTTTCATTTGACCTTGTTGGTTATAGCATGGCCTTCACTTCTGTTTTCTTCCAGGTGATTACATTTGTAGTTGTACATAGTTGCTCTCACTATGTTTTCGATAAAACTTAAATGGAGGTTCAGTGTCATGTTATAGTTTATATGGGCAAGATCGTTTCGGGAGTTCATTGTAAAATAAGTTGGTTGGCAGTTTTTTAGCTATGTCCCAGGGAAAAGAGTGATGAATAAAGGGGTGGCGAGCGTGGTACAAAAATACTTGAGTAAGGAATTGTTGGAGGGAGATAGCTTGCTATTGAGTATTACCTTTTTATTTCCATTTTATACAGTAATATGCAACGAGTTTCTATTAGCTTTACCCTTAGAAATGCATTTTTTTCCCTGTGAACTCGAGGCCACACTCCCTTGCCTAATGATTATGCTCATGGCCTACTCTCACCAATTTCTGAGGAGGCTTTCCCGCCCCGATGCCAACTTTCAAAA
The DNA here is from genome assembly GCF_013281855.1 of Momordica charantia. Classification (NCBI taxonomy): domain Eukaryota; kingdom Viridiplantae; phylum Streptophyta; class Magnoliopsida; order Cucurbitales; family Cucurbitaceae; genus Momordica; species Momordica charantia. Next base: position 2,687,364 of record NW_028275166.1, read on the forward strand.
ATGTCATTATCAAGAGTTTTAAGTTGATAGGTTTTCATCTTCCAACATCTCAAACCCTTATGAGGAGGCCTTAGAAATTCTCATGAACATTTAGGTCCCATTTGATAACCATTCACTTTTGGTCTTCTTTCTCTAAAAATTAAGCTTAGAAACCTTACTTTTACCAATGCGTTCCTTTGTTTTGTTGTATAAACATTTTTAAAATCTAGGCCAAATTTTTTAAAACAGCAAAAAAATAGTTTTTGTTTTTGAAATTTGGCTAAAAATTCAAATATTTTTTCAAGAGAGGCGAAAAACTTACCAAAGAAATTGTACAAAACAGCATAACTTTTAAAAACAGAAAACTAAAAACGAAATGGTTATCAAACGATGCCTTATTAATTCAGTTTGGATGGATAAATTCATTTATTTTGCTAAGAAAATGCATTTACCTCTTTCTATCTACTGGTCTATTCTTCATTGCAGACTATGTACCTTGTATTGGTGGAGAAGTCAGGTGCAGAGGACGGGCTTTCATCCATCGAAATCATGTTTTACAACAGTTTTTTGTCTCTTCCATTTTTGTTATTTCTCATTATAGGTACTGGTGAATTCCCAGATTCTTTATCATTATTATTTGCAAAGGTCAGTTTCTTTTTAACCCATTTAGTTCTTTTTTTCTTTTTTTTTTTTTTGTCGAATTCATTATTTTATACAAGCAACAATTCTCAAGTAAAAATGCCAGACTGCTGGATGGGTTTCTCCTTCTACCTTTGTCAATATTGTCATACATGCATTCTCTGCTACCTTTTCTCTAGTAATGTCAGTGTATAAAACTAGTAATTAGCTTCTTTTAGCACAGTTGAAATGGCTTTTAGAAATCTTTTATGTATTATTGAAGTTCAATAATTTGCTTGAGACAAAAATTTTGCACTTTTGGCTTTTAATCAATCTGAAGTTTGAACACTTTCTTGTGTGAAAGAAGAATTCTGGTTTCTAATAGTAGAAGGATGAAACGTGAAACTATTGATGACGGGTTATCTCGAACACTGGTAGTTCGTTGTTGTCAACTAATTAGCTGTCGGGCGATCTAAGGGGAGATACTGGTTAAAGTCTGATTTCTTCTTGGCCTTTCTATCTTTCTGGTTTCTTCAATTTCCTTCTGAATTGCATGCCATCTACTAGCTTTGAGTTTACCTGATCTGCAACCGTATGTAGAATGGGAATTCTTTTACCTCTGGTAAAAAGTTCTTATGTCGATTTTAAATCCATGCCGAATTATGTAACCGATTATCTGGAAGACTGTTTTTTAGGGGGGGTTCTTGAGGAGCAATTGAAATGAGCTTGTTCTGGATTATGTACTAAAGCTAATAGCTGTATATTTCTTGTTAATATTTGCAGAGTAATTCATTCTCCTTTTTGGTTATCTTCCTCCTTTCACTGGTCATGGGGATTGTTCTCAACTTCACAATGTTCTTATGTACCATAGTAAACTCGGCTCTGACAACAACAATCGTTGGCGTCCTCAAAGGGGTTGGATCAACGGTATGCAAGCGTTCCCGCTTTTTAGACTTCATTTATTGTTGTATCCCAGAATTTGATCCTGTCCCTTGTATTGCTTCCATTATGCCATTCTATTAACCAGTGAGTTACATTAGCTAAGTGAAGCTCACCGTGTTTGTTCTCTCGTTTCGTTCCTCAGACCCTCGGCTTTGTCATATTGGGCGGTGTGAAAGTGCACGCTCTGAACGTCACGGGCTTGGTTATCAACACGGCGGGCGGTGTCTGGTATTCGTATGCTAAGTATCAACAGAAGAAGAGCAAGATACCGAAGTTAACATCCGACGTAGACGCTCATCGTAAGTAAGAGGGAGTAGTATAGGAAGAATTAAAGTTGGTGAAGAAAAAGATTTCTAGTTTGCATAAGGCTTCATATTGTAGTTGGATATCTTCTTCTATTACTTCTTTTTATTCAAAAAAATAAAAATTGCAAAAGTCACCCCTAACCTTTATGCTACAATCAAATGATTACAATTAAATCATAAAATGATTACGATTAAATCATAAAATAATTACAATTAAATCTTGCAAAATGCATTAACTATCTATTATAATTGCGATGATCCAACTCTCAAATTATAGGATTACCATTTAACTCAAAAATTTTGTTTCAATTCTATAAAATTTGAAAACTATAATAATAACCATGATAAATTTGGTTTTCAAATCTATGATAAACCGATATTTATAATTCAAGGTGGATGGTGTATTTTGCAATCTCTTTTTTTTTCTTCAGAGGAAGAAGGGATCTTTAAGTTTTTTTTTTTTTAATGAAATGTATTAATTAATAATTTTTAATTCATTATGATAACAATGAGAATTTTAAAAACTAAAGATCAAATCAAGGGTTTTTAAAATACCATTTAAAAAGTTGTTCATTGTGTTTTAGTAATATACAAACAAAATAACCTTTGCAAAAAAGAAATATATAACAACTATTTAGTTAAATCTAAAATATTATTAATTAATTATATTTTTATCAAAAAGTACGTTTTTAGTTCCTAAAATTTAGAAAATAGTTCGATCAATCTAGTTGACTAACGGAACGATGATATGACATAGTTGACGTGATCAATTTTAAATGAAGTGTCCTTTTTTTTATGAATTTAAAGCATTAACCTATGTGGCTTTTTATTGGATTATGTGGCATTTTTTCTTCCTTTTCTTATTTTTTCTCTCTTTTCACTCTGTCTCTCTTCTCCTTTTCCTCTTCATCTCTTCTTTCTTCGACAATAGCTTGCCAACGCCGACAACCGGTGTCCGGCACCACTGCCGTTTCAGAATATACCGGCGACCGCTCCACGCCCACAACTACCGACGACCACGACGACCCTCTGTTCATTTCAGATCCGAAATAAATTTGGTTTTAGATCTGGAAAGAATGTTCAGTTTCAGATCTGAATAACGTTATGTAGGTGCGAAGAATGATGGTAAAAATAAGGGTAAATGAAGGCGTAGATTTTCAGCGCAGTGGCAAGCTTATGCCGGAGATGAAGAAGAAGAGAGGAAGGAGAAGAAAAGAGAGAGAAAATTCGTTTGCGTGGAGCGCTCCACGGTATATTCTGAAACGGTAGCGGCGCCGGACACCGGTGGTCGGCGTTGATCGGCGGTAGTCGGCGTTGGCAAGCTATTGCCGGAGAAGAAGAGACGAAGAGGGAAGGAGAAAGAGAGAAAAGAAGGAAGAGAGACAAAGTGAAAAGAGAAAAAAATAAGAAAAAAGAAAAAAATATGACACATAATCGAATAAAAAGCCATATATGTTATAAAATTTATAAAATTATTTTCTTTATAATATTATATGATTTATTTTACCTATTTTAATTTTAATAAAAATAAAATAAGTTTATAATTTGAAATGGTATATTTATTAAAGTTTTTATCTTTTATAATTAATTATGCACTTTTATAATCGGAAAACACTGAAAATATAAAAATATTATTTTCATATTTTGCTCTCAGTATCGTTTTCAAAAATAAATCTATCAACGTCTGAACGTCCGAAGACAAGAGAAAAATGTTTCGTAGGGAACTTGTTTCATGTTGGTGTATTCATATTGGTTAGACGTTGGTATACCGAACAGATCATGAACATTCACATCTCGGATTCAATCTCAAATCGGCTCTAATATTACTCTAATATTTTCGAGATGATTCAATATATTTAACTTAATCTTGAAGATATATTTTACATGTTCAATGGAAATTCGATTATTGAAATAAAAATTCTGTGGATTGAGGGAGAATAAAAGGGGATTTTTTAAAAAAATAATATTTTTATTTAAACTGTGAAGAGACGGTCAAACGTGGGAATAAATTCAAAAGTATTATTTTTTAAATCAATTTTAAAAGAAATATTTTTTATATAATTTTATTGAATGCAGTATTATTTTAAAAATAAGTTTAAATAAAAACATTATTTAAAAAAAATCGAATAAAAAGGTACGTCGTGAAAAAGCAATCAATCGCAAATTTTTATTTTATTTTATTTTTCTTGAGCAATGAATCACATTCACAACTCTCCCGCCTGCGGAAAAATGGATTAAAAAAAAAACCATCAGGATCTTGGCGTGAAGTGAGAGAAATAGAATATACATATATATTATGTAACTATATCATAAGTGTAATTCAATCGGAATCAAATGAAATCAAAGTACAACATGTTTGGCGGATTCGAATACACAACTTCTTGATTAGAGTTATATGCCAACTAGAGTTGAACTATAATCGTTTTGGCTTTACTCCAAACTATATGTTTACTACAAATCATAATTTTATATTTCAGATTAACCTATATTTAGAATCCTCCAAACTCTTACCACTTTAAATGCTATTTTAATGGTGTACTTTTTAATTTTGATTTATTTTAGTCTACGTTTTATTTTGATCTAGGTACTTTTAACTTTTGTTTTAGTTCATTTTAATCGTTTTACTTTTTAGACGTCTATTTCGTTTATATATTTTTAAAAAGTGATTAATTTAGTTCTTCTTTTCAAAATTTTAACACAAATTTTATACAAAACATTTAAACGTTTGATACCATTTCATTTTCTTTTTGGTTTTCTATTTTTAAAAATTTACTTTCATGTTTCTTTGTTTTGTTATATAATTTTTATGATAAATTTTGAAAACAATAGTTTTCGAAAACTTATTTTTATTTTTAGAATTTTCTTACCATTCAAATATGTTTTCGAAGGTAAAAAAACCTACTAATGAACTTGATAATTGAAAAAAACGAAATGGTTATCAAACATTGAGGAAAAAAATGAAATAAAAATGAAATGAAACGATTAAAATAGTCTATTTTTAAAAATACCAAAAGCAGATCCAAATGAAACAATATAGAAAGTAAGTGATCCTTTATTTAAACATGCTTTACATTATTTTAATTAAAAAAAAAAGAAAAGGGAAAGAAAAAAAGGGTTAGTAAAAGAAAGGCATATTAAACGGGAGATGAACCACGTAACAGTTGTTTTAGCCTTCTAATCACACAGTCAGATGTCTATTTAAATCTCTAACAACCATTAACGAACCTCACGCCTTTCTCTCTCCTTTTTTTTTTCTTTAATCAATTTTCCTTTTTTCTCCCATAACTTTCCATGAACATTTTTCTCCTTCTGCAACTCTCCTCCTTCAACCTCCATTCCATCTCACAGTAAGTTCTCTCACTTCTTTTCATTCTATTTTCTGCATTGCGTGCTTTCTCTTCTGGACTTCTGTGAGTAATATTCTCTCTGTTTCCCGGAATTTGGACGCGTTTTGATCTAATGTGAATTTCTTCGTGATTTTACTTTTTTTTTTCGATGAATCGGGAGAATCTGTTGTTTGACTTGGCGATGAATTTGTTGTTACTATGTGTTTTTGTGTTCGATCAATCGTTTCGTAATTTTCATGAACTTCTCGAATCTTTTATTCGTTTTTTGTTCTGTTTTTAGTTCTGATGATTTGAGGATTCGAAGTTTTAGGGCTCATCAGCGGTGATGGAGAAGAAAATGGCACCAGGAAGCGAGCCGTATGCCCCGAGGAACATCCTCATCACGGGAGCAGCAGGCTTCATAGCATCTCATGTCACCAATCGTTTGATAAAAAACTATCCTCATTATAAGATTGTGGCTCTTGACAAGCTAGATTACTGCTCCAACATCAAGAACCTGCGCCCTTCTCAGACCTCCCCCAATTTCCGATTCATAAAGGGCGATATCGTCTCCGCAGATCTCATCAATTACCTCTTGGTTGCTGAAGAAATCGACACGATTATGCACTTTGCTGCACAAACACACGTAGACAACTCGTTTGGGAACTCGTTCGAGTTCACGAACAACAACATTTATGGTACTCATGTTCTTCTTGAGGCCTGCAAAGTGACTCAAAGGATCAAGAGGTTCATTCATGTCAGCACTGATGAGGTTTATGGTGAGACTGATTTAGAGACTGATATTGGGAATCCTGAGGCTTCACAGCTTCTTCCCACGAATCCTTACTCTGCAACTAAGGCAGGGGCTGAAATGCTGGTCATGGCTTATCATCGGTCCTACGGCCTCCCAACGATAACAACTCGAGGCAATAATGTGTATGGACCTAATCAATATCCAGAGAAGCTTATCCCCAAATTTTTTCTTCTGGCCATGAAAGGTGAGAAACTGCCAATTCATGGGAATGGCTCAAATGTGAGAAGCTATCTATATTGTGAGGATGTTGCTGAGGCATTTGAGGTGATTCTGCATAAAGGGGTGATAGGTCATGTTTACAATATTGGTACCAAAAAGGAGAGGAGAGTTTTGGATGTAGCAGGAGACATCTGTAAGTTGTTTGGGAAAACTCCTGAAAAAGCCATAGATTTTGTGCAGGACAGACCCTTCAATGACCAGAGATATTTCTTGGATGACCAGAAGTTGAAGAAGCTGGGATGGCAAGAGAGCACACCATGGGAAGAAGGGCTGAAAAAGACAATGGATTGGTACACCCAAAACCCTGGCTGGTGGGGCGACGTGGCTGCCGCTCTCGACCCACACCCACGTATCTCCATAGCCACTCATTCCAATGAAGATTCCTGGTTTTTCCAGTATGGATTCTCGAGATTAACAAGAACATGTAGTGAGATCGAGAAAGATCGTGGTTCGGGACTGAAGTTCTTGATCTATGGAAGAACTGGCTGGATTGGAGGTTTGCTAGGTAAACTGTGCAAGGAGAAGGGAATAGAATTCGAGTACGGCAACGGAAGATTGGAAGATAGAAGATCCTTAATTGAGGACTTAAGGCGAGTGAGGCCGACTCATGTGTTCAATGCTGCAGGGGTCACTGGAAGGCCCAATGTGGACTGGTGTGAATCACATAAGGTTGAAACAATAAGAGCTAATGTTGTTGGGACACTGACTTTGGCTGATGTTTGCAAGGAACAGAACCTCCTGTTGATGAACTTTGCAACTGGTTGCATCTTTGAATATGACAATAAGCATTCATTGGGATCAGGTGTTGGATTCAAGGAGGAAGATAAGCCAAACTTCATCGGTTCATTTTACTCCAAGACAAAGGCCATGGTAACAATTTCTTCTTCTTTTTTCTTTCTTTTTGAAGTTTTTCTCTTTAACATGTCTATAATTTTCAAACACATTGCTGATGGGTTGTTGGATTCATTGTCATGATATGCGATAATATATGATCCACTGATAACTTTGTCATAGTATTTTGCTCAATTCAACCCGTTATCTTATACATATTTGACATCTTTACAATGTCAAGATGCATATATTTTCCTTGAATTATTGACTTTGAGAAGTGATTGATGGCTAAACCATTAGAAGACCTTATCTAAGATAATTGCTCTACTCTTAACATTAAAAGTTTTCTGTCTTTAAATAGTGAGTTTGAAAATAAGAAAAATTGCTTCGATATCAATTTTGTATAGAAACGAGCCACTAACATGGCAATCTTTTGTTTTTCTACTCCAACCCTCATTTTAAATCGTAATTTTTCTTCATGTTATTTTGAAAGTAGCTGCTTCAATTTCAACGAGTCCAATTGTTGATATTCTTTTTCACTTGGCATCAAGCCAATTAGACGTTTGGATGAAAATCCGAACTATCCTTTGCGCGTTATTGAAAGATCTCGTTGCAATGGCTCAATTTTTGTAGGTTGAGGAGCTGCTGAGAGAGTATCCAAACGTGTGCACACTGAGAGTGAGAATGCCAATATCATCAGATCTAAGCAACCCGAGAAACTTCATCACAAAAATCAGCCGCTACAACAAGGTGGTGAACATTCCGAACAGCATGACGGTGCTGGACGAGCTGCTCCCGATCTCGATTGAAATGGCAAAGAGAGACTGCCGAGGGATCTGGAACTTCACAAATCCAGGGGTGGTGAGCCACAATGAGATCTTGGAAATGTACAAGAAATACATAGATCCAAAGTTCGTGTGGAAGAATTTCGACTTGGAAGAGCAGGCGAAAGTGATCGTCGCACCGAGGAGCAACAATGAGTTGGATGCTTCAAAGCTAAAGAAGGAGTTCCCTGAATTGCTGTCTATCAAAGACTCCATTCTAAAGTTTGTATTTGAGCCCAACAAGAAAACTTAGAAAGTGAACAAGAACAAGAAAGAGAGAAGAAAACAGAGAAGAAGAAGAAGAAGAGGAGGAGGAGAAATGAAATTGAGAATGGGATTTTTTTTGTTGGAGAAGTTTTGCTTTGGAATTATGGTTCATATTACTAACTTTCTACTGACATTCTGTTTTTGTATTTGTTAGGGGGGAGGGGATTCTTTTATATAATATATATATATATGGATGATCTTTCAAATTATTTATTGGAATAAGATTTCTTTTTTTTTTTGTTACGGTGGCGTTGGTATATACTCTTATACATCTGTTGCAATGGTTTCCATTGCAAAAATAATGGATCCAATTATTTCTAAGTTTAAATGTTGATTTGGTCCAGGACTTTTGTTTATTTTATTCTAAAATATTTATTATAGTTATTCAATTATAATAAAATATCAATTTTGACCCGTGTTGAGTCATCAATTTAACCCATAACTTTTTCAACACCAAATATTGTAGGATCAGACATTAAAGTTGTATCAATTTTTATCGTAATATTTACTAAAAAATAATTTAAACAACTCTGGAATTCATTGCACAAGATTAAGTTCGATTAATGGTTTGTATCTCATAAATTCAGTAAACTACCAATCACATTATGCCCGCCCTTGGGCAGGTCATCATCATTTGGGCAGCGGTCAGCTTTCCCGCCTATTTATATAACCACCGAAGCTTTCTGTTTCTCGCATTTCAATTAATTTCATCTCAGTTCCCTCCTCTTTCTAATAAGCATTTCAAGCGTCTCTGGTGAATTCTCCAGCTCCTCGTCAGAATCCGGCGTGTGCTGTCGCTCTAAAATAAGGTACGCCTCGTTCTGATCTTCACCATTAGAAGCGGTGTATGTAGCTAGCGATTTGCTCATAAAAAGGACTAAAATCATGTTGTTCTACTTTTTGGACTGGAGAATGTGGAGAGTTTAATCTTATTCGACTAGCCCTAATTAACCCGTAATTTTTTACGATTCGACTACAAATTTTTTTGTTCTTGAGAAGAACTTGAACGAATAGACAAAGAATCAACGAAGGATCGGAGCAGGGCAGATTATAGACTCGGTCAATGTCGACTCATGATCAACAAGGTGTGGTAAGCGTAATGGTTGATTGTTCATAGAATTGTTAGGGTAGCCAATAACAAGGACAGACTCGAGACTCCAGTGCGTGATTCCGAGGGAAAAACCGCATCGCGTGGCCGAAAGATCTCGTCGTTTTTCCCTGCTTAAAATTCTTGCGTACTGAGTAGCAACTAACGCCTTGATCCTCGATTCTTTGAAGATCGATCACAATTAATTAATCTGTGTTCTTTTTGGTTCAATATTGCAGGAAAAATGGAGTCAAGGAATCAATTAAAAGATCGAAGGATCTTCATACCTCACGGTAATCAAACTACAATGATCCTCTGCATTTTTAAGCGATTGATTTCAAAGCCCTCAGGCTTTTGTCGTTGATTAAACTTTATTTTCTTGCCTGATTAGCGTATCAGCGAGATGAAAGAGGGGGAGCTTCATCACCATACATTATTCAATGCAGCAGATTGTGGCTTCCGGAAGGGTGAGTTTCCTTTTTTTTCTTTTTTGAACTTTTTTCCGAAAGGGTGATCAGTTTGGTATTTGAGTCAAATTAACAAATGAGATAAAATAAATATGTTTTAAATTATAGAGAGACTAAATTATTATGTAATAAAATACAATTACATAATTGGTTGAAGTGTTGGGATTCGAACTTATTGACTTTTAGTTCAAAATAGATAATTTTTAAGTAGTTGAATTAGATTTAAATGGAATGTAATGATACTTTCTATTATATATGATAAGGATTAGATTTTCAAGGCAAAATAAATCTGTAAGTATTTTCAAGCTTTCTAATATTTAAGTTGGTATGAGTTTTATTTTGGACGTTTTTTTCAGATGGAAAACGAGAAACAAGAATAATAATTCAAATGCTTATATTTCTAGAAAATAAAAAATGAAGAAATTGGGCTGACCTTCCTCTCTTGTTTTTGTCTCAATGACTCGAGGACCAATACAAAGAACGCTAGCCCATTTTTCTTCCAAGGGTTTCTGTTAAACTAATTGAGATCTCAATAGGGAAAAGGTCTAGCCATCATCATCATCATCAAAACTCTATAAAACCTTGGCACTGCTTTTATTATTTCGTTTTCTTTTACTAAGTTTCATAAAAAAAAATTTCTTTTTTTTTTTTTAGAGAAAAAGGAACTTCAATAAAGAAAACAAGCCCCGTGAGCTATAGAAGAAGACATTTCTTGATGTGTAAGGAAATGGATCGTGGGAGGAAGTTTTCAAGCCAAAAACAAGAAGTCATGGTACCAACACTATGCTTTGCTGACCAATCGGCCGGCCGGTTGAGCTCCTTGGGGACATGGGCAACGTCGAAACCATGGAGGACATTAACCAGCAGATAGATATCGTGGAGCCAAACACCTTTCGGACCAAGGGAGGGAGACCGATTTTTGATAAGTTGGACCGCAACAAGAGAATCGGAGTAAACACGAATCTTGTGGTGACCAAGAGATTTAGCAAATCGTAGGCACTCGAGGATTGCGCAAATTTCAACAAGGAGAGGACTGAAGGAGACCTCGAGGAAACTGGAATGGGCGGCCAAAATTCTTCCATCGGGATCCGTAATAATCGCTCCTAGACCTGTTCCTGATTGATGCCCACCACAAGCCGCATCTACGTTGAGGAGAATCTAGTCGGTATAAGGGGAAGCCAAAGTCGATTATCAAACCGGCGATGAGATTCACAACGAGGCAACAAATTTGTGTTGGAAGAAATTGTAGTCAAACGAGCCTTCTCAGCATAAGAGGTAATCCAAGTACACTTCTCTGATAAAGTTGGAATTTGTTTCCCAAGAACAATCATTCCAAATTGTCGAGGTCAAAACAGCAGCGAGACTACGAGGACCAAGAAGCTTATGCCATAGGTCGGCAAACGAAGAGAGGCCAACCAGAAGAATATTGGGGAAAAAATAGCGCCAGATTTTCCGAGATGGACTAAAAAAAAGAGGGCGTGAATGACAGTCTCCGGCTCAGAATGACAAAGGGGACAAATAGTGATTAGGAAAACCATGATATAATTGGAGAAATCATTACTTTGATGCTAAGAAAACACCTTTAAATATTTAGATTTTACTTTAAAAACTTCAACAACAATTGTCATATAACATCGACATGTCAATAATATAACATCGACTACATGGTCGGAGATTCGAGTCCCCATCTTTACATGTTGAATTTTGTTGATGTGTGTTTCTTACTGAGGTGACATGTCAATAATAGTCCTACATGACCGAACTTGATCATTGCTGGCACCTGCAGTAGAAGTTCTGTCACTGCAGGTGTTGTATTGTGCTCGTTTTAACATATGTTGTATTAGATTTTACCCCATAATAAACTAAAAAAATGTAGTTTCTAAAAGCAGTAATTTAAACCGATCTCTTTTATTATTTATGAGTTTAAGAATGATTTAGAAAGATGCTTTTATTTTTCAAGCTTTATTTATTTCTTGTACATATTAATTTAAAACACAACACATTTGATTTTTTTTCAACAATAGGAAGGAGGTGAGAATGGTCAAAACTAAGGGCAAAATGTGCTCATTACTCTCCACATTAAATTTAGGTCCCATTTGCTTAAAGGTCACTCCCTTTACCAATAAATTTTCCCTTATTATTAGCTCAATTAAACTTGTTCCTTAGAAAAAGAAAAGAAAAGATATGAATGGTAGATTCAAATAGGTGTCATCATTAAAGCTAGGGTTTCAAAAGTTTTAATGTAGAATATAAAAGGGTCCCACAAAAAAAAAAAAAAGGTGATATGACGATAAAGTTTACTAAACTCTAATATTCTTTACCATATGAATATGTTTTTGTACTCTATCCAAAAAAGTTTCCATGGGCGTAATATTGTCATTATTTGTAAGTTCACAGTCCCAATTTTACGTTTAGATACTATTTTTTTTATCTTTGTAATTTTAAAATCTTCATTGTCCATTTTATTCTTCGATGAAGATTAGAATTTGGTTCGTTTGGTAATGTTTATGTTTCTTCTTATTTTAGTTTTTCTTAATATAGAAAAATATAATTACATTGCTACAACACTCATATATGCAAGAATGATAAAAAACAAGTTTTCTATTTATGTTGGAACATATTGGAAACGGAAACAAACAAGTTTCTTGTTTGTGTTGTTTCCAACACTTTTATACAATTTTGAAAATATTTCTAAAAAGTGAGAAACAAGAGACGTAAATAGTTGTTGGATGTTTAGATTTCTTAATAAAATTGAAAACGAAAAACAAGAAACGAGATCATTTATGAAACAGACTCTTAATGAGTGAAGCGTCATGCTAAAATTATGGTTGAAAGAAATATTATAAAAATAAAAATGAAGGGACTAAAAGACCAAAATAGATGTTTTGAATGTACGTTGACCAAAATAATATTTTGAAAGTGATGAAACCAAAATAAAATTTAAATTTAAATTGTATCTTTTCATAAATGTATGATCTCAGAATGTTTGGTGTTGAAAAGGACTAAAATAAAATATATTAAATTGATGATTTAAAATTTATTTTTACATTATAATATGTACTTAGCTTATATAATTTGGATGGATTCTCTCATGTCATTAGCTTAACAAGCAAAAAACTGTTAAATAATTTATTTTGTGTGCACTATTGTTCATGTGATGCATTTGATAATTAAACTTTTTGAGACTAAACATATTGGGAGAATTCCCAATAATTTGATTGATGCCTTTGCTTTCATCTTTTATCAATTACATTCAAACCAAAGATTTATTCCCAACAAATTTTCATCATTCTTTTATAAAGTTCCTGAAAATCAGATGAGCATCATGATTTTGCTTGCTTGTTTAATACCAAAAAAATGGGGATCTTCAATGATTTATTCTATTTACTTACTAGAGCTCCAATATAATTTTTTTATTGTTGCTATGAATTATCTTTTTGAAGTCGATTGTTTTTAGAGATCTGAAATAATTTATAAATATTAATATTTGAACAGCTAGGTTTGTTTAGCTATCTAGATTTGAGATATTATTTATAAAAAATCATGTATGATGAGATATTCTTTTTTTGGGTGAACTGTTTTTGTTTCGAAGGAACGATTTATGTAAAATGAATCTAGGGAATGATTAATCTTAAAAATGGAAATTTTTTTAAATTTAATACTTTTTAAAGTTTTTTATCTATTTTTTTTTTTTGGCAAAAAACTAAATTACATGTAAAAGAAAACAAAAATGGGAGTTTTGTTGCTAGTAATGGTATTAGTGGGCATGCAACGAAAATGAGTGGGAGAATAAAGAAATATGGGTTTCATGTGCTTAGAGAATAAATTCCCTTTTTTTTTTCCCCCTTTTTATTTCTTTGGGCCCACTGGATGGAGCTTCACTCTGTTTATCACTTCAATTTCCCAAAATAATCACAAAGTAAAATCACTTATTTTCTTTAAGATTTAAATACTATTTTGATACTTATTCCTTTTAATATTGTATTTTCAAAAAGTCCATTAATTTGGCAAAATTTTAGACACAATAGAAATTCTTAACATATTTTTATAAGTACCGATTTTTCTGAATATTTTGTTGATGGGTTTAGACATTAATTGTTTTGAACTTGTGACTAGGTTTGTTCATAATTTGATTTTGGACATTTTAGTGGTTTAATTTACAGTATTTTATTAGTTGGATTTTACACAATTTAGTAATTCATCCGTAGAAGTAGAGATATCTTACTGTCTATGTGACGTCATTTTGTTTTGAACGATTGTTAACTGTTTCTGTTTCTGTTTTCGTTTATAATTTTTAAACGTTTTTAACTGTTGTGTAGAAATTTTGAAAGTAACACAATCAAATTTCTTTCTTTCTAGTTATCATTTCCATTTTCTTTCCAATATGATAAAAGCATAATTTTATCATTTTTATTTTTAAAATATATAATAAATATAACATAAAAAGTTAAAACATTTAATTTAAACATGTAGGACTGGGAGACTGAACTCACGACCTTTTGATATATGTCAATTACCACATAACTATTCTCACTTTAGCTTCCAATTTTTTTTTTTAAATATAAATAAAAAATATTAGTTTATCATTCTTGACTTGTAAATAACAAGAAATTGTCGTCAAATGTAATTTTTTTAATCAGAAAAAAATGAGAAAATAATAAATAAAAACGTTACTAAGCATACCCTCTAAATGAAATCCAGCTATATTATTATTTTAAAAATGCACCTATTTTTAAAATATCTAACAATAAAAGAATACAAAAAACAAAATCACTAATCCCTTTCGCTTTACAGAAATATTTTTCTTTATTTATTTATTTTATTTGCCTTACTGTCATGCACTTTACCATTTGCTTCGTCGAACGTCTCAAAAAGTATGGTATGGTAATGGAATCGCTCTAGTTTCTCTCTCTAATTTCTCTCTCATTGAATCCTCCACTCCGATTCCGAATCTCTCCCTTCTTCCGGTTCACCTCACTGAGTCAACTCACCCGCCATTTCCAACATTTCTCCTTCCTTCTCTCGCTTTCCCTCTTCATTGCCCCATTCTCTCTTCTGCTTCAGTCTTCGTTTTCTTTTACTGATTCGGTGTTTTCTCAAACTGTTGCAGTGACATCAAGTTTTCTTCTTGTACTTATTCACCTCCATTTTGGAACTTCTCCATTTCGATGATTCCCAGGGAGATTGCTAAATTACAAATCTTCCTTTCTTCCCCACTCTTAATTTTGCCTTTCACTCATCCCTTTTGATACGGGACAATTTTTTTCCTTCGTCGTCCGGGTTAGGGTTTTGTGTCGAAAATATGTCGGTTGATGGGAAGGGGAAGAAGAACAATATCGAGAATTTGGTGTCTGCTACAAGATCACTGAAGATTAGCTTAGACAAATCCAGGGCTCTAGGGTTGGCGTTGCAGAAAGCGGGGCTCAGATTGGAGGAGATTAAACAAAGATTGCCCACTTTGGAAGCTGCTGTGCGACCAATTCGTGCCGATAAGGAAGCCCTCGTCGCCGTCGGCGGCCATATTAATCGGGCGGTGGGCCCTGCGGCGGCGGTGCTCAAGGTTTTCGATGCTGTTCATGGGCTTGAGAAGTCTCTGTTATCGGACCCGCGCAACGATCTCCCTGGTTATTTGTCGGTGCTGAAGCGGATGGAAGAGGCATTGAGATTCTTGGGAGATAACTGTGGGCTCGCAATCCAGTGGCTGGAGGACATTGTTGAGTATTTGGAAGACAATACGGTTGCTGATGAGCGATTTCTTGCGAGTTTGAAGAAGTCGCTGAAGAATCTGAGGGATTTGCAGAGCGATGAGGAGAGGACCCGGCTTGATGGAGGGCTTCTCAATGCTGCTTTGGATAAACTAGAGAACGAGTTTAGGCGTCTTCTAATGGAGCACAGCGTGCCCCTCCCCATGGCAGCGTCCTCCGCGTCTCTGGGTGAGCAAGCTTGCATTGCCCCATCTCCATTGCCTGTAACTGTTATTCAGAAATTGCAAGCCATCCTAGGGAGATTGATTGCTAATAAAAGACTTGAGAGATGCATATCCATTTATGTTGAAGTTCGTAGTTCGAACGTTCGGGCTAGTTTGCAGGCGCTCGATTTGGATTACTTGGAGATATCGGTTTCTGAATTCAATGATGTGCAGAGCATTGAGGGGTACATTGCAAAATGGGGAAGGCATTTGGAGTTTGCAGTGAAGCACTTGTTTGAGGCAGAGTTCAAGCTTTGTAATGATGTTTTTGAGAGGATAGGATTGGATGTGTGGATGGGCTGTTTTGCAAAGATAGCAACTCAAGCAGGTATTCTTGCATTTCTTCAATTTGGGAAAACTGTAACAGAGAGCAAGAACGACCCAATTAAGCTATTGAAGTTGTTAGATATATTTGCATCCTTGAACAAACTGAGACTGGACTTCAATAGGCTTTTCGGGGGAGCTGCGTGTTCGGAGATTCAAAACCTGACAAGGGATCTCATTAAGCGGGTTATTGATGGTGCGGCCGAGATTTTCTGGGAACTTTTAGTTCAGGTGGAGTTACAGAGGCGAAATTCTCCACCTTCAGATGGGGCAGTTCCTAGGTTGGTCAGCTTCATTATTGATTACTGTCATAAACTGCTGAGCGACGATTATCGACCAATCCTGATCCAGGCCCTGGTCATTCACCGGAGTTGGAAAAAAGAAAAGTTCCAAGAGGGTCTTCTTGTCAGTGAGATTTTGAACCTCGTTAAAGCCATTGAGCTGAATTTGGAAACCTGGATAAAGGCTTATGAAGATCCTATCTTGTCAAATTTTTTTGCGATGAACAATCATTGGCATCTATTTAAGCACCTCAAAGGAACGAAATTGGGGGAGCTACTCGAACTACGGGAACTAGGTAGAGATCCTGTAAAGGAACATGAACAGTACAAGGATTACCATGGCGCAGTTTTCTTGAGGGATAGCTGGAGTAAACTTCCCAGCCATTTAAGCAGGGAGGGTTTGATTATGTTCTCAGGTGGGCGAGCTACTGCCCGCGATCTTGTGAAGAAACGTTTAAAGACATTCAACGAAGCTTTCGAGGACATGTACAAGAAGCAGTCAAACTGGATTATAACTGACAAAGAATTGAGGGATAAGACATGCCAACAGATAGTTCAAACCGTCGTGCCTGTGTATCGCAGCTATATGCAGAATTATGGCCCCCTGGTCGAGCAAGACGCGAGTTCCAGTAAGTATGCAAAATACACCGTGCAGAATCTGGAGAAAATGTTACTGTCCCTTTTTCAGCCAAAGCCACTTAGGTTCAGCAGCCTTCAAGTTAGGCAGACCAGTGGGAAATTCAGCAATGGCGCAGCAGATCATCGACGATCCAACTCCATGGTTATGTAACCATCCAATCCAACCATTTTTATGCTGTGTATAACCTTGGAAGAAGCTGCATCCTCTTTGATGGACGACCAGGTTCGATCCTATAATTCCGAATCGCAGACGTAACACCTTGAACCCGTTTTGTGTAATCTCTTGATTTAATGCAAAGGAGAAAAGCTTTTTCTGAATGGTGTCATCAATCTAATCTATTGCTTTTCTCCAACGAATCATCGATGGGGGCTCGGAAACTTTTCATTAGCCTGCAGTGAGGAATGAAATACCGGCTCCCTTGCTCATGAGGATCCATCAAAAGGCTTTGTGGATGATAGAAGATCAGGTTTGTAGATGATACTTTTTAAGATATAGCTATTTTTATTCCATTTCCCTTCACTCATTGATTAAGCAAGCCAGATGGGCAGCAGAAATAGTGTAGTTTGTTAGATTTTTGAGATTCTTTAACATTAAACATATCATATCTATGTAATCCAACTTCTTTACTCATAATAATTAGGGAGGAAGAAGAAATTTTATTATAAATTAAAAGCCATCAACCCTGTTTTTAATGCCTGATAATTCTATTTTCTGTCTGTTTTTTATGAGAATAGTTAGCAAATAAGAAAAATCTTTGATGTCTATCGGGTTTCACTTTCAGATCTTTGGTCAATTTCTTCTATCTCATATTAAATTCTGCAGTTTTCTGCAATTGTTAATGTGATCTTAGTTTTTCAATGGTTTCACGTCAGCTCTTTGTTTTTCTTCTTTGGTTCTTCCCCCTTGTTTTTTCCTCCCCTCGTGATCCACTATCCTTATTTTCTTGGTTTTTGTGGTAAAAAGTTAAACTTGTTCACTCAAATTATTTTTGGTTTGAAAATAGGTAACTTGAAAATTACTCCATCCAACTTTCATAAATAAATGCTTAAATCATTTATGGGCTTTGTTCTATTTTGATCATTAAACTATTTTAGTCGAAATCATTTTAGTCTCTGCATCTTAAAACGTTCGTTTTAGTCCTTAAACTTAAAAAAGTTATCACTTTGGTCCTTGTTTTTCAATAAGCTAGTAGATAGGAGTTGTGGTCTTTGTGATAAAATATGTAGTCATCACGCGATTCGACGTGTTGTAAATAGGCTGGCAAACAAGTGGGGTCATTGGATCAAGCACAAAATAAAAATGGGTCGATGTTTAGGATTGGAAACATGTAGAATTTTACGTCGGATTGATATTTGAAATCTTATTTTCTTATCAACGAAACCATCTTTTTCATTGAATTTAGAATTGGATGATAATTGAAAAGGAGTATTTTCAATTTTAGGTACCAAACATAATCATCTAATTTCTTCATTTTCCCCCACATATGAAACATGGTAAATAAATTTTGCTTTGTTAGGAGTAGAGAGAGAGACAAATCCTTAGAAATGTTTGAAGAGAATGAAGCATTTGGGGTCAGTCCTTTTCGTTGACCAAGTTTTTAACCAATCAAATTGTGTTCCCTAAGGCATCAAACTGTACTTGGGGTTTATGTTAAGCTTACCGCACAGTGATTTTCAGAAAATAAACAACCAATTAAAAATTCACAAGTGCTCTTTGAATCTTTGTCGGCCACCAACCCCTAAGGAAAAGCCTCCACCATCGAATTTTACTTGTCATTGATTGCATTTCTTGTCAAAGGGGTCTCTTTATTTTAAATCTATGCCGTGCCACGTGTCTCTCCAACTTTCTACTCGGCATAAATGTCAAAGCGTTCTCTTCATTTTACTTGGGTTCTTGTATTCTTAAAATATTCATTAAAGATCTTCGTATTTTTAAAAGGTGATGATTTTGATTCCTTTAGTTTAACAATTTTAGTATAATACCTTATTCACAAAATTTTTTTATTGTATATAAAATTTATATTAAAATTTTACAAATTATGAAACAAAATAGTAAATTTTTAAAAAACATTTTGAAAATACAAAAGTTAAAATGAGTAAAAATTAAAAGTATAAAATCTAAAATAAATATTTTAAAAAAATCAAAATAAACCAAACTAAAAGAATAATAATAATACTAAAAGTTTAACTTTACCTCCAATCTATGTATTGGTTTTAAGGGAAAAACCACGTGTAGACAATTTAATTGCGGGTAAATTTTAAACTCTTAATAATAGGGACATTTAAAAATATTCAAAATGCCAACTTTTTAACCCTAATTTAACCCATTTGTCTACCTTACCCACCAACCAAATCCACTTCAATATTAAGTCGTCTAGTTATTCATCAAATCAATATTATTTTCTCGATGGGAATTCAAACTTCTAATATCATAGGGAGGATCACTCATGCTTTCACCAATTGAATTATATTGAAATCAATAACATCCACCAAATAATTAACATTAGTGATACGATCCAAATAGATATATAATACAAAATTTAGAAGCCTATATAACTTTAACGTCAACGTAGCTCAACTAATTAAAATACATATCATTAATTGTTGATAGAGAAATATGGAGTGCCACGTGTAGCCCTTGCGGAGACGCGTGTGGTCCCATGACTCATGAATAGAAGGGTACCGAGCGCATATAGCCAAGGTCAACTGCACTGTATAGGTGTATG
Organism: Momordica charantia; assembly: GCF_013281855.1. NCBI lineage: Eukaryota > Viridiplantae > Streptophyta > Magnoliopsida > Cucurbitales > Cucurbitaceae > Momordica > Momordica charantia. The sequence continues at coordinate 2,706,981 of NW_028275166.1, forward strand.
AATATGGTTAGCTCTCCTAGCACTCAGAACTCACGATACGTTAGGCATTCTGTTGGATCGTTGTCCATGCATGACGTCGTTGTGCACCTATGAAAATTCAAAAGGAGGTATAGAATGTTGGGGTCCCCCACGAATCTCATAGATACTTGTTATTCCACGTGATTCATACCCACTTGCTCTCATCTTGATGAGTGCTAACGTACACATCAAAATGCAATTGGCCGAGCAACACACAAATACTAAATTTCTGTGTTCAAAAGACGATGTAGGCGTCGTGACATTTGCATGGCAACATACATGGAACTTACCAAGAAACTAATATGAACATTAATAAAAAATCAAAAGTTGGAATCTTTAAATCGCTGCAACTCGTTAAAAGATTAAAAAAAAAAAGAATCCTAATTTTAATTAGGGCCGTACAAGAAGAGATGAAGATTGAAGACTAAATGGGAGGCTTCGTGGAGGCCGTTGTGGGCTCCACGGCGGCTCGTACAGTTCAACCAAAAAGATTTTTCCTGACCCCATCGAGATCCTCTCTATTTTGTCTCAGTTTTCCATTTTTCCATCAAGTCCCCCATTTTTATCTTTATTTCATTTGGATCCTTACACTTTTAAATATTTCCATATTATTTTATACTTTTAGTCCTTCATCTCTACGCTTTACCAAAATTTTAAAAGAAAAAGAACAGAAGAAAATAAAATCAAATTTTGTTATTGTATTTTGGCTGCAAGTGTCCTTATGATTAAATGGGACTATTTATTGTAGTTATTGATTTTCCAAATTGTATTTGATATATTTTTTAATTTAATAATTGTGGGGTTGGAGATTGGATCGTCAAACCTCAAAGAACGGTAATTGATATCTTATCTATTTAGATACGTCTAGATTAGCCTATGCTTTTAATTAGTTGATTTTCGATATTTTGTTGCTCAGCGTTTCTTATAGACTTCATTTTGAAAAGTCTATTAATTATTTTAACAACATCTAGAAAAGAGCAAGATATGTTATAATCGTTGAGCTATGTTCGTGTTGGTAGTAAAAGATGTAATTTTTATTATTTTTTTTAAAACAAGTAAAAGATGTGCTTAACTAGGTTTCATTAAACAATTTACAAAAGTTAAGGATAAAGATTAAAATATCCTTTTTAATACAAAGTTTAAGACAAAAAAATAAAATTTTTGAGAGAATGAAATGGATATAAATGTTTTAGGGACAAAATTTAAATGATTTGGTTCGATGATCACTTTTTTTCTTGAGAATCTTGACCCTCGACATCTCTCCATTAAATTTGATTCTCTTAAAAAAAAACTAATATAATGTTAGTCTTTCATTTGGACATTTGATCTATAAATAAATATAATATATAATCGTCGATTAAGTTGGTAAATAAACATATTAAATATTTTTAAATGATATGAAACTCTATGATAAAATTAATGTTCAAGGAAATTCTTGTTTCTATTAAATTTTTTTTCCTCTATGTGTGTGCACATATGACATCTTAACTCGAGAAATTAAAATAAGAACATCAAATCATTTTTCTTGACCCTTTTCCAAATTTCATTTAAATATGTTGGTTGAATCGTATATGTTGTGTTGTTTTAATGTTACACTTTAAGTAGTATTTCCTATTTAATTTATTAAATTCTATATTCATAGTCGCAATTAGATCTATTCATTTTAAATAATTAATTCTACATCTCTTATCTAATCATACACATACATACATTATATATTATATTAGATTTAAACATATTTTAGAACATCTATCTAATCCTTAAATTTTCCATCGTCCTAAAATAAGGTATGACCTAAGTATTTATTATTTCATCCATCCTTAAAGTTGAATATCGCATTGCATAATTGTTTTTTATTCCATTCACATAAATTAATCAAGAAAAAAGCACAAATTATCTTTTATCCGGCATGATCTCAATAATAAATAAAACATATAAATCCATCATTTTTTTTTAATTACATCACGTTGAGAATGAAGTTTAGGTTTGAGTTGATTTATTATATTTGAGCGGCTACTTGACAGTTAGCGATTTATTATAGATCTCAACTATCAATACAGTCTACTTGAGATTTATTTTATAAATGTATATTAAGATTTTTTATTTTTTATTTTGTAGTGTTGTGTTTATCTGCTTTAGTTATGTTTTCTTTCTTGTTCATGTCCCTCCATCATTTTTAGCTGATCTCTTTGTTCCTCTAGTGCCTTAGTCTCAAGCAGTGAGATCCATCTTTTTTCTTACAAAATACGATAAATCCATCATTTCTTTAACGTCTCTTTTGACTTGATACTAGGGTGAAACATATATCTTCTCATTGGCTTATGAAATGGGGAAACAAATAATTTGTTCAATAAAAAAATGGTTTAAAAAATCGTTATCATATATAAATATAGAACAAATACTTGAAGTTACGACTTTTTGAATAAAAAGATTATTAATATATTTTTTTTTTTTTAGAAAAACATGTGAGAATGAGATTGGAACTTACAATTTTTTGATTGGAAATATCTGTCAATTACCATAGTTATACTCACTTTGAGAAAAGATTATTAATGTCATAGTCAACTTACCTATATTAGGTTGGTATTCTTTTATCATATGTGATATATAATAAAAGTTAAATAAGTGCATGTATAATAATGCTTATTATAAAGTCAAAGAAGGATAGTGGGAGAAAGATTAGGATGGGGAAGTCAAGATAGATGGACACAAGGGCTTATCTTCTAGAATTTTATTGAAATTATTGGTGGTTCAATTAAATAGGCAAAAGTAGATTTGATTTCATTATATCTGTATGGGGGAAAGAATACCCTGGACACGTGGAGGACAGCCATTGGTGCCCCAAGGTGACCATGAGTCATGCCTCAGCTCGGACCGCCGAGATCACCACCACTAGCGTTGACAGATGCTAAGTATGAGGGCCGAGGTGAACCTGGCCGAGGTCCGACCTATCGGGAAGCTCGGTGGGGGTCGATGTGAGCTACTGTCAGCGGCGTGATTATCGGGTGTAACCGACGGTCCCGAGATTACCGGGTGTAACCGTCGCGAGATTAGCGGGACTAGCACCCATAAGTAGAGGACTTCACTCCACGATCAGGTACGATGATTTCTGACCTCGAACTAAACTGGGAATCCGACTTATACTGACTTGATCGTCGGAGTGCTCATCTTTTTGTGCAGGTCCGCCCAAGTATTCAGATCGGTCCGGAGGCCGAGTTCGAGCTGCAATCTGAAATACACTGTTGTGCATATCCTTGCATAAACAATATCCATAGAATTAAAAACAAGACAAATATTGGTGGATAAGCACTCTCAATTCATTAATTACCCAATTTGATAATTTCTTTTTCCCTTTTTTTTCTATCTTGTTTGGAATTAGAGTTATTGCCTAAATATTTAAAGCAATAAAGTATATGAAAAAGGTATTTATGTCATTTCAGATGTGAGAACAAAAAATTAGGATAAGGTTTTGATTCATATGAAGATATAAAATATGTTTTGTTCATATCATTAAGTGAATGGAGAGGAAAATAAATCGACATTATCTAATAATTTATTCAAGTTGAGATTTTTTAACCTTTTGTATCATAGAAGATTGTTTAGTTTTTGTGTAATCCAATATCAAGATTAGAGTGTTGTTTATCTCCATTTAATCCTATTTTAAAGAAAAAGTTCAATCTAAATTACAATTGAGATGTGGAAAAAAGATTGATTTAATGATAATATTAGAGCTTATATATTTTAGAAAACAACTAATTTTATACTATTATCTGTGGTTGTTAACATGAACATAACTTAACGACAAAGACATATATAACTTATTTCTCGAAGGTGGTGATTCAATTTTTCACACCACGTTAAAACTCTACTATGTTCACCAAAAGCATAAACATGAAAGTATCATTATTGTTGTAAGATAATATTTTTCTTACCTGATATATGTTATGTGACGGTAAAAATTGAATAAAGTTAGTAAATTGTATTTTTTTTTTCCTTTTTAGTTCAACTGCGATGAGGATTCAAATATCGAACATTTTTTTTAAGTACAACATATTGGAAAGAGAATTCGAACTTACAACCTCGATCAGAAGTATATGTCAATTATTACTGACCTAAGTTCTCTTTGCAAAATGAAAAATGGACGGGAGATATCTGAAGCTTTAAAATTTCATTGCCATTAAAAAAAGATTGAAAAAAAAAGACAAGTACCTAACTATATGAACAAAGTGGAGCCCCTTAATTTATTTTATCCAATTAAAGCAAACACGATAAGGTTTTTTTTAATCTCTCTCTGTTAGGTTGGTCTGACGTTTCTCCTTGGGCGGGCCCCTCTCCTTGCCACGTCATCAAGAAAAGTCAAACGTGTCCGATCGTTTTAATCTTCGTGTTTTTGTTTTGCAAATTACTACCCTACCCTTTCCTTTCTACTGATAAAGAAATCAATAAAAAAGAAAAAGAAAAAGAAAAATACCGATAATAAAAAAAATGTCATAATGTAACATTCATTGCAGAAAATTTTCAAATGATTCAAGTTTTAATTACTCAGCCAACTTGGTTAAAAAAAAAAAAAAACTTAGTCAAACCTTTTTTTTAAAAAATAGTTAAACCAACTTATATTTTTTTTTTCCGAACTCACAACTTCTTAATTGAAAATATATGTTAATTACCGTTGAGCTAGACTCGTTTTTAATACTTAATCAATTTGTTAATAATCAAAATATTCTAATTTTCCATCCCCACATTTGTAATATTATATTTATAAAAAAAGTATTTAGTTGGATTTAAACATTCAAAGATATTTGTAGCACATTTTATGTCAACCCGAATGTAACTTAATTAATTGGTTAATATATTAGTAATTTTTACTAAAAGTTACGGTTTGAACCTCTAAAGCTGAAGCTTCAATCTCTCTTCCCAGAGCATGACCCTACTCAACAGATTAAAATGTATATTTTTGACAAAAAATTGTGAGTTCGAATCTACACTCCATATGTTGTTGGACTTTACAAAAATTCTCTCATACCACACTTTTTACACTGAAAAAGAAAAAAAAAATCTCACTCACTTGATTAAACCCAAAAAAAAAATAATTAAAAAAAGTTTTGATGACTGGAATAAAAAATAGTAGATTACTTTATTTTGATTATAATATAACCACAAATGGGAGAGTAAAGTTTTGAATTTTCAATCCATAAATAAATAAATTAATTAAATACCTTAATCAGGAAGTTGTATTCAAATTCAACTTTTTTTTTCTTATCTCGAAGAGAGAGATCGATTTTTTTTTCTCTTACCTAAATTCGGATTGACTAATTTATTGTGGTAGATATGGTATTGATCTTATTGATAATAAATTAAGCTAATTAAAGGAGAAGATTGAATAATTGAAATTTAGGGCAATACTTTCCATAATATGAACATAATTTAATTGGTCGAAATTAAAAATTCAATTTTTCCTTTAAATTAAAAGAAAATAAAAAATCAGTTGCTTCCCTTTTGTGCAGCGCCTTTCTTTTACGGATCGCATTTTCTCCTTCCATTTTGTTCCCCTCTCTCCTCTCTCTCTGGTAAGGCCAATCACTGTCTCTGACCCACCGTTTCATACCAACAACCAAGCTTGTACCGGCGGACGGCGACGGCGACGGCGAGCCCTAGAAGAAGGATAACGCGAACGTCCTATTCTCCACCGCCGCGATCATGGAGGTTCTCTTTGGTCGTCCCTCTTTCACCATCCAGGTTCCGTCCTCTTCGCTTTTCGCCAGAGATCGGACCGCCGCTCCTCCGCTTCAGGAGACACCGGAGGACGCCGTCGATGCGACTTGGAACTGTTTCAAATCGGATTTCGGCTCCGGAAAAGGTCGGGAGGATGTCGATTACCGTTCTGATTCCTCATCGTCGATCGGAGTTCCCGATGATGTTAGCGACGATGAAAGCGTTTCGTCCACGGCTGGCGGAGATGGCGAGGAGGTTCAAAGCAAATTAAACGCAGGAATCTGCTCTCTCGGATCGTTGGAAGAGTCTCTTCCGATAAAGTGAGTTCAATCTTTTCTCTCTTCCTCTGTTATTTTATCGATCAATTGAAAGAGACAATTACTCCGATCAAAACATGAGATAAATTAATCAATATCCTCTTCAATCTGTCGTCTCAATTTGAATCTCGTTGCATTTTAATCAGGAGAGGCTTATCGAATCACTTTTCCGGAAAATCGAAGTCGTTTGCGAATCTAGCAGAGGCAAAATCAGTAAAAGAGATTGAGAAACCGGAAAATCCATTCAATAAGAGGAGGAGAGTTTTGATTGCGTCGAAATTGGCGAGGAGATCTTCCTTCTACGCCTGGCCAAACCCTAAGTCGATGCCTCTGTTAGCCCTAAGAGAAGAAGACGACGACGACGAAGAAGAGGAAGAATCGCATGCTCCATATTCCTCAGAAGATAATGAAGATGAAGATGAAAAATCAAAAGGAAAAAGAGTTTCAGATTTTCATCACAGAAGATTGATGAGCTTTAAGTCGAGAAGCTTTTCTCTGGCGGATCTGCAACAGCAGCACCATGATCCACAAGAAGAACAATAATTCACTGCGGTAGCCCTTTTTTTTTTTAATTTTAATTTTATTTTCTCTTAATATGTACTGTACACACCTATGTCCTATCTTGTATAAATAAAAAGGTTTATTCTTCTTTTCCAATCTTAGTTTCTATTTATTTTCTTACCAAAGATAAAAGAGTGAGGAGAAAAATAAATATTTATCTTTTTCCTAAAAGTAAAGATAATAGAGTAAACAAGGTTTTAAATGATGGTATGGTATGTGTTTTAATTTTATTGAAATGACACAATAATATCTATAAAATGATGGAAATTTATAATAAATATTTAAATTAACAAATAAAGATAGTAAATGTTTAAATTTAAATAAGTTATAAATTATTAATATAAATATCTGCGGAGGATTCCGGAGAAATTTCTTCTAGTTTAGCCAATCTCTTAGTTTTGTTTTACTGTCATCATGTTTCAAAAAAAAAAAATCATATAAATATTATGTTCAAATGTTTTGTTGATTTTCTTTTTGATATATAATTGATTTTTTTGGCCCATTATGAAAATTTCGATTTATACCTCATATCTATTTTGAATCTATGAACGTATAAAAATTTAACATATCGACTAAATTTAATTTTGTGATATTGAGATATAACTTAGGTTTTATTTTAGATATTATTTTATTAGATATTGCTTGACAGCATATTTCAACTTAAAACAATTATTCTCAAAATTAAAATTTGCTTCTTTTTTAATTTTTGAAAAAAGTAAAAATGTATATTACAATACATTTTAAATTATTGATAATATAAATTCAATACTTTTTATTGGTTGGGTTGTGATATAAGATCGATTCTTATATTTCTATAAAATTGTAATGAAGGGATAATGATGAAAAGATATGGTAAATTTTTAAAAAAAATTAGAATATTTATTGGAAATTAATACAAAATTAATGACCATGGCCGTAAAAAAAAATTATCGGGTTCGATTCAATTTTATTCTTTTGCCAACAAATTTTATTTTATTTTTCTAGAAAATAGCTCATTCAACTTCAAAATGAGTCAAATCCGCGAAATCAAAATTCCAGTGGAGTTGCTGTTCCTATTTTGTGTAGATTTGAAAAATTGGAAGAAGAAGAAAAGAAGAAGATAAAGAGATAAGATAATTTCACATTGAAAGCTAAGTCAATTATGTTTGTTTTTTGGGGGAAAGAGGAATAAATGTAAACTCATGTCTCAAAATAGTTGGGCAATGACTTTGGAGATAATCTTTTGAGTTTTTTTTTTTTTTTTTTTTTTGAGAATATTTCTAAATAGCCATTAGAGATTTTGGTCAAACATAAATGATGTGGCTGGTAGATGATATTATTAAAGAGAAAAAAAAAATCTTTGTGAGGTAAATTAAGGATGTATGACACAAAATAATATACCATTCATTTTTAGAGTTAGTGATTCAAAACGACTTTTAAGAAAATAGAGATGAAATTTTTTTATTGAACTCTCTAGAACCGAGAGATTAGATATGGACAAATTCCAACTACTCTAAAGAAATTAATGAGATCAACTCAACATCGATTAGAATTATTTGTTTCTCATTTTTTGAATATAGACAAATAGAAAGACTTTGACCTATTTGTTATGAATATGTAGAATGTTTATATATTATATTATGTCACAGTAATTGTTCTCCTAGGTGATTACTTATCATCGAAGTGTATACATTTTGCTTAAAAACTAATTACAATTAGAGGGAAAAAAAAAAAAAACTCACTACGAAATTTCAAAGAGAATTATACATGATATATTAACTAAATGGTATTCGTTATTGTAGCTAATGGTAAAGTAATAACATAACTGAATGGAACTATTTAAAAGGAAAAAAAAGAATTCATAAATTAAATAATATGTTTCAAAAACTTGAGAATTAAATAGACAAAAAGGTAGGATATAATTTATCCAATAACAATACCCAAAAAAATAAAAGTTAGAAATATATAATTTTACACAATAAATGATATCTTTTAGTTTTAGAAAATTAAACTATATAGAAAATTAGGGGCAGTCTAGCTTCTTCTACCCTACTACAACACCACTTGATTAATTTATTTCTTTTGGTCTTCTTAATTAATGAGATACAAGTTAAAAAAAATCCAAATATAACTCAATCAATTGCATTAGTAACTTATCTTAGAAATCAAAATTTCAAATTTCAAGAACAAATTATTTAAAAACTTATATTTAAATTATACGTTTAATTTTTTTAATACAACAAATATAAATGCATGAAAATTTGAAGTTATATAAACTACCTTCCTTCCGTAAAAAGTTATCTACCTAACAGTTAACAGTTCATTTAATATTGATGTACAAAGACTAAGTTCTCATATTTATTATTTGGAAAACAATGCCAGCTAAGCTTCATTATTTAATTATATTCAATTAAACAAATCTTATTGTACAATATCATAAAATCCTAAAAAAAAAAAAAAGAAGCTAAAATATGGTGGGCCCAACCTTCAGGCCCAAAAGGCCCATTAGAAATGCTGGACGGACGGCTTCCCTTGAAATCTCAAGGTTCGGTAGCACGGTTTCACATGCCTTTGTGGGTAACGATATCATGACATCTGTAGTTTCAGCATTCTCATTCTCCATCCCCAATTTCTGCAGGCTCTGTTCAAGGATTAGGGCTTCGCCATCTTCTTCACTCCCTCTTCGCTATCGGAACGGAAATTCCAGGTTATTTAGCTCGGTCTCGATGAGTGAATCCGTTGAAAGTAATTCCGTTCCTCCAACGGACGACGGCGGAGCGAAGGCGGAGGAACGAGCCAAGGAGGAGACCGCCGATGTTTTGGTTCAGTACGTGGTGCTCCGGAGAGATCTGATCGACTCGTGGCCGCTCGGAAGCGTCGTAACTCAAGGATGCCATGCTTCAGTCTCCGCCATTTGGTTGAACAAGGACGATTCCCACACTTCTGAGTACTGTAGTCCTGGTAACATCGATTCTATGCACAAGGTAAGTCAAGCTTTTAACTCCATTTTTGTTTTTGATTTTCAAGTAAAGCACCTCGAACAATGTAGTATGGGTTCGTGGCTACTATCTTTGTATGTTGATGTGCCGAATATTTGGTTTCTCGGTGCTCTATTTAGTCGGTCTGACAGTTGAGATATTCTGAGCAATTTGGAAGTTTTATGCTGTGGTCGCTGGTTGATTTATTCAGTGCTGGGAAGTACATTTTATTTGTAGTTTTCGATCTTTCTTCCGTCAGGTGTTTGAACATTTCGGAAGAACAATGGTTGATTGGAAAGCCTATTCTTATTTCTGTTCGCGTTGTTTTCCATGTGAAGAATTATTAAACTGTGTTCTGATTTTCCACCTTAATTCCACAATTGTATCCTTCCAGTATCTACATTATAATCGGAGGTCAAGGAGAGCTCATTTATCTCATATTTCTGCTTGTACATTTTCTTTTAGTTTTATGTGGTCTTCAATCATTTTCATGGTTAAAATGCATTCCTCTTCATTCGCATTTTTGTTAAACGATTGAACTGCCAAACCTCTTGTTTATTGGCAAATTCCTTGCGTATCAGATTAATATCTTGTGCAACTTTGTTGAATTAACTGGCATACTTCCGTTGATCTATTAAGCCATACTGGACTTTTTGATGCCTGAAGGTGGGTTTTAAGAAGCTGATTGTATTTCACTTTTTCCATATGTAGATTACTGTCGAGGTGAAAGGAGAAACCCAGATCGTTAACTTGTCAGAGAAACTCAAAGCAAATTCAATCGCCCATAAACTGTGGATCGAACAACCCGAGAACATTCCAACATGCCTTGCCACAAAGCCCTACCCCAAATCTCTAGTATCAGCATTTTTTAAAAAGCTGAAACTCTGTAAGTGATGAAATCTAGAATTTTTAAGAGTTGATACGTAATTTCCTTTACAAACCCCTCTCTCCCACCCAAAAAGGAAAATAGTGGGAGAGAAGAACGGCTTCTTGAACAATTCGAATTCAAAAGAATTGCTGACTTCTTTATGCCCTTCTTCTAATTCATGCTAAATATGAAAATTCTACGTTATGAAGACTTGCAGAATTACAAACTACTTCTGCAGAGAGATCATGCGACACAATTCATAATCATAAAAGACACAAGGGAGAAGAAAGGTATTTTTGGGCAATCGAGGTACATATCTATTTCTAAGACAGTGTATACTCTGGTAGATTTTACACAAACCCTGATAAAAAAAAATTACAAAAAACGAACATAAAACAGAAAACAAAACTGTAAGAAAGATAATAGAGTTAGATGATTCTACTGGACAACCAATTCTCTGGTGCAGATGCTGCAATATAACTTTCGTTTGGTTTTCCAGTAGAGAGGGAGGAAACAGAAGCTCCACTGGGTTTGAATGTCGGTGGCCTGGACCATGCCTCCACAGAAGGGGCAAGCCCCTGGAGCTGGCTGCCTCGACAGCACCCTCTGGTTCTCGTCGCAAACAAACACCAAACACATCTTCTTTCTCTTCTCTTCTCGCTTTCTTCTGGCTGTGGGATTCTTTTTTTGTTTGTTTGTTTTTGGGGTTTGGATCAAAAGTAGGATGGGAGGGATGGATTTATAGAGAGAGAGAGAAGGAAGTTTCAAGGAACCTGAGTTTGAGATTTTTCTTTGGCCTATGCCTATGGCTTCCGGAGAAGAAACGCGTATCCAGAAGATTCTGACCCACTCTCGAAACAAGGAAAAGAGATGAAAATTGAGAGAGAGGAGAAAGTTTCAATACCTTTCGGCTTCCCAATTTATTCTTCCTTCCCACTTGCTCTGGTAACCTTTGACGGGTACGAGTATTAGGTAGGGGAGACAAAATTTAATAAACCTTGATGACGTGATGTTTCAATTTTACGAAAACATCAACAGTTGATAGTTATTTTTCTAAAAATTAAATTAATTAATAAAACTTTAAATCTTTTTTAAATAGGTTAAAAGTTATTAATATTAAAATTATGCTCATATTAGTGATATTTTTTTGATATTTTTTAGTGTCGGAATGTCAAAATGTTGATAGAAATTTAAATACTCTAAAGAGGGTGGAATGAGATTATAGGGTGGTGAGTGGTTTGGTTCAATATTCGGTTTTTGTGGGTTTTTTTTTTCCTCTCGAATCTGACCTATTGATTTAAGTAAGTCTTTAAAAATTAATGTTGAAATTAATATTTTTTTTGTCAAGAAATCGAACCAACTCTAATTGACCACCCCACGAAACCAGTAAATTTTATTCACATTATAAATTTTAATTTAATTTAAAATCAATTGTTTATTTTTTTATTAAAAACTAAAGGGATCGAATTCTGTAATTATTTTTTTAGAATTAATTTTGGAGGTGTTTTGTAACCAGTATTCCAAAAGTAATACGAGGTTGTGTTTATTTTTAATTTAATGTGTTTGTTAGTTGTTTAATAGCTTTTGTTTTCCTTTTTTTTTTCTTAAAGATAAAATTGTATGTGTGTGTGTATATATATTGTTTTCGTACTCTATTTTTTGAAAACATTATTCTTCTTCTTTTTTATATCTAAAAACATTATTCAATTATTAGTCAGATTTTGACAATGCACATAATGGGTTCTCTTGGGTGTAAATTATAACTTACTAAATATTAGATCATGAAATAAGATGATTGGTATTGTATTGTATTCACCATGAAATTTGAATCGCCTAATGCAGTTTTTGCAGCAAGGGTATTAAATTTTTGTCGACGTTTTCACATGTCTATGGATTTGTTCAACGTCAATACGATGGGTAAATCGATATTTTATAATATTGTAAACGAATTGACAAAATATAAAAAATATCAACAAAATAACACTAATGTGTACCTAATATTTATATTAATAATTTTCAACTTATTCAAAAAGGGTGAGATGTCTATTTTTTAATTTAAATATTGGTTAGAAATTTTAATCTTTATAATCTTTCTAGAAATATCCATTTTACCGATATTACCTATGATGGTGATCAAACCTGGCATGTGATGTTTGGACATAGAATCAAATCTTAGTGAATGAGCAAAGTTAGGTGCTCTTATTTTACAACGGCAGGGACGATTGCAGGTGCTTCCACTGCGGTATTGGTAGAAGAAGTTGATACGAAAATATGAAATGGTGAGTTGAGGTATAGTAGACAATTAATGGATCAATCATGTGGTCTCGCAGAGTTCTCGAACTTGCTGGACGCTCCCTTTCACTTTTTTAACTGTCTCAAATCTCTTCATAATAGAAGGTGAAAGTAGGAAAAGACGAAGAAACCCCTTTTTCTTTCTGTCTCTCAAATTCAACATCAAAATGCTTAAATCCAGCGAAATAAACAACAAACAAATTTAACACCCACAAGGATACCCTTGCTCGGCCATTCGACCAATTAAGATATTGATTTCATAGGTTTCACTTCATGGTTCAATTAAAGATAAAACTTTAAGATTGAATTTACCTAAAAGGTAAAAGGTTAAAAAAAATTACCTTTTATCTTTTATCTTTTAGATAATTGAAATTTCAGATAGTGTTTGAGTTCTGAATTCTTATTGATATTAGCATGTATATGATAATTACAATAGTAGCCTGTGCTGAAACAGCCAGTAAAAATCATACTATCCTCACATTTATACAACCTGCTTCAAATAGTGAAATTAAATACAACAAATTCAACAGATTGAATAGAGAAAAGGAAAAAGAAAAAGAAAAAAAACCAACAAACTGATACAATCTTCTCTCCCAAATTGTGTCATTTTATTATACATTTAAGATAAGAAACTCAGAAATGGATGCATCAATCCCTTTTGAAACCCACCAACCACCAAGAAGCAAAAATAGAAAGAACGAAAACCTCAAACTCTACAAATTTGAGTTAAATTCTCCATAATGGGTTTTTTTTTTTTTTTTTGGTAAATTGATGAATGGAGAGTGTGAAAATGGGAGGCATTTTATGAATCATTTGGATGAAGATTCATAGTCAATGACTGTCTGAAATGCCCCAGCCAATGCTTTTACCTTGTTCTGCCTCTTCTCCAATAGCTTACTTGCTGTCTCCTCTATTACATCATTGTACATTGCCGGAGACTCCTTCCTCCCGCTTCCTTGTCGTTGTTTCGCTCCCATCACTGCCAGCTTCTCGGCCACTGCTTCGCCCTCTTTCTCCGCTGCTGCCACCTTCTCGGTCACTTCAGCCTCTTCCTTGCAATTCTCCCCATCTTCTACTTCTTTCTGATCTAAAACGACGATTCCTTCCTGAGTAGGACTGATCTCGCTTTTCTCTTCATCCTTATCTACCTCTTTTTCTTGTGTTATTATCTCTGGTTTCTCCTCATCTTTGACTTCTTCCTCTCCTACACCTTCCGTTCGTTCTCGATTCGATTCTTCCTGGATTAACAATTTCGCTTCCACCTCTATGGGCGATGGAGTTTCAGTGTCAGCTTTGGAGATCTCTGTGTCTTGTATAGGCTGCTTCTCAGCCTCATGTTTTGCATCAGCTTCTTCTTTATCCAAAACATCCACCTTTTTTTCCACATGATCAGTTCTGATTTCTTTATCTAATTCAGGCATTGGATCAGGAAGATAAGGATCGAGTTCGCACTCGATCTTCTTCAATTCCTCCTCGTTGACACCGAGAACGAAAGAAGGACTATGAACTGCTTGTTCAACGGCAATATTCTTAGCCTTGGGAACTATTTCTGCCAAGGCAGAGCCAGCATTGCTAGATTCTCTCCTCAAGCTTTTCTTTGCAATTGCATTACTACCACTTCTCAAATTCTGAACTGGCTGCTGCGGTTTCCCACCCACCTTGGATGAGGATTTGGAAGATGATGATCTCTCCAAATGGCTAGGCTCAACCTTGGATGAGGATTTGGAAGATGATGATCTCTCCAAATGGCTTGGCTCAACCTTGGATGAGGTTTTGGCAGATGATGATCTCTCCAAATGGCTAGGCTCAACCTTGGATGAGGATTTGGAAGATGATGACCTCTCCAAATGGCTTGGCTCAACCTTGGATGAGGTTTTGGCAGATGATGATCTCTCCAAATAGCTAGGCTCGACCTTGGGTGAGGTTTTGGAAGATGATGATCTCTCCAAGTGGCCAGGCTTTGCAGAGCTGGGAAAGGTGGGGGCGGGTTTGGACCCGAAGGAGGAAGACCGGACGGGAACATGAGTGGCCCTACTCCTCGGTCCAGGTGACCGAAACGGCTTATCCAGACGCGGTGCGGTCGGGGGTGGTTTGTCGAAAGATCTTCTTCTATTCAGGCTCGCCTTGCCCTCTGGTATCGGTGCAGGGGCGACAAACTTCTTGACCGTCTTGAAGCTGCCATGGTCGTGGCGGGAGCTGGCTGTGGACTTGAGATAGTTTGGAACGTGCTTCTCGGAGAGCATCGAGAGCGAAGGAGAAGAAGAAGAGGAGGTTAGTTTGGAAGAAGTTGAGGAAGAAGAAGAAGAAGAAGAAAAAGAAGAAGAATAAGCTAGTTTGTGATCAGTTTGTTGGCTTCTGGGAGATGATTTTGGAGTTCTTTTGGTTGAATAATTAGGAATGGTGAGAGAAGTTGGAGCAGTGATCCTCCTTTCCTTCCCAAAACTTGCTCTACTTGTTGCCATTCAGCTGCTTGGCTTTGAAAATTCTAGCATTACCTGCATTTCAACAAGGATCATGAACAGGGAAAAAAATAATTAAAACAGATAACTCAGATCTTAAATGTTCGATAATCAAAATGAGAAGATAAAAGTTCGTAGACCAAAATCGTACTTGGCTGAGTTTGAGGAGAAAAATACTTTCAAGTGAAAACACTTTTAGTATAATTAGAATTTTCAAAATCACTCTTCAAATGGGAATTATGAAGAGGAAAACAAAAATTTAAAACAAATTACTAGAACGAAATTGCTAGTGTAGGTTTTAAATGTTCGATAACAAAAATGAGAAGATAAAAATTCGTAAATCAAAACCATAGTTAGGGTGAGTTTGAGATAATTTTGAGAAAAATATTTGTTAAGTGGAAATATTCTTGCCCTTTTAAAAGTCATTATGAACTCACTCTTAAAATTAAATATAAATATGATTGAGGTTGCACGATTCATCAACTTTGGTATTGGATTAATTTGCAATTTTCTCTTTTTATAAGGGAAAAACTCAAGAATCTAAACGCTTAATTACATCTCTAACCATAACTCAAAACTGTAAATTAATGATAATATAATTATAAATAAAACAAAATAAAACAACACAATAATTTCATATAGATTACACATCATTTCCAAAGTTCCATTTTGAGGACTCATTAGAATGGAAAAAGAAAAACATATAAATATTTCTTCATCTACATATTCATGAGGGGAAAAAATAGAGGAAGAAAATTGTGGCATAAACTTGTAATTTCTATTGAGTCTGCCACACAGTTTCATATCAACGTTTACAAATCATAAACTCACCCATCGAATACAAATTACACATGATTCTCGAGGTTGATTTGATAACATTCTCGTTTCTAGTTTCTAGTTTCAAATTTTATTAAAAAAAATTAATCATTTGATAACTATTTATGTTTATTATTTCTCATGATTTTAGCAACATTCTCAACCTGGTATATAAATTTTGAAAACAACATAAACAAGTTTCTTGTTTCTTGTTTCCGTTTTCAATTTCTTCCAACATAAATAAAGATCTTATTTTGTCATTCTTGAATCCACAGATGTCAGGATCTATGCAATTCTTTTTTTCAAAAAATAGAAACAAGAAACGAGAATGTTACCAACGGGTCTTTAACAACCGGTTCTTGTGCACAAATCAATACATATATATACTACATAAATCCAAACTTCTCAATCCTATATCAGAGTGTCTAGTGCATCACATTATAATATAGATACTTTACCGTATGAAAGAGTCGCAATCGAGATTTGAGAAAACATTTCAACGGAAAGATCGCAAAGGATCGAGCAACGTACCTTGAGGAAAGAAGGAAGGAAATTAAATCATGGAGTGAAGAAATGGGAGGAAGAAGAAGAAGAATAAAGGGCAAAGAATCAGTTTGAAAGAGAGAAGAAGTTTAAAGAGTTTTGTTGTTGTGTTCTTCTTCTTCTTCTTCCTTTGTTTCTTCGTTTCTTCTTCTCTTTCTTTGTTTCTTCTTCAGTTTTTGTTTGATGGAGGTGCGCCAATTCCTCTCAACTCGATCCTTTTTTTCTTCTTTTTCCTTTTTCTTCTTCTTCTTTTTTTTTCTCTTTTTTTTTTTTTTCTTTTTGTTATGAAGAAAACAGCCCCATATTAAAGCCAACCATTCCAATGGTTGACTTTTTCAAACACAACACCACAGATTTGACCTCGGCCTCTTCTTCATCCTGCTTTTTAGGACAAACAACCCAACTATGCCATACTTCTCCTAATTAACCTCCAAAACTTGGTCGGTTCGGTTCGTTTCTATTCATTGCTACGAACCGAACCAATCAAATTTCTATTAGATCAAACTATGTCAAAACGACTATGGGTTTAAATCTTATCTTAGAGTCTATAAACCCTCTTATTTTTGTTTGGGGTTTTTTTGTCGTTTTTAATAAGAATTTTATATGACATCACGTGAATAATTTTGTTTCTGAGTAAAAATAGATGCACCAAGATTGAGTAGTACTAAAAAAGAGTTTAGAGATTATAATAAAATATTTTAATCTGATTATTGTTTAATTGGTTGAGTCATGTATCTCCAATTAAAAGAATTTCGAATATATTATTTAATTCAAAAAATACATATATTTTACAAAGAATAAAAATTAAAGTAGAATATTTTAAAAGTCAACTAAGTTTCTGAATATAAATACAATATAAAATAAACTTTTAAAAAGTGAAAAATATAAAATTAATTTAAAAATCAATCATATTTGTGCATAATACATCTCAATATAGAATGCAACTAAATGGAAGAGATTGAGTTTAGTCCTTTTTTGGTTTTTAGGTTTAGTCCCTTTTTGGTTAGATTCAACCTTGAGAAACCAACCAAATTTGATCGACTCTCGCTCTTAATGAAGAATTAAGGCACGTAATAGAAATTTATAAAAGTAGCGATTATTTTTCAATTTTGAAAAAATAGCAAAATTTTGAGACGCAATCAAAGAAAGCAAAAGTCCAGTATACCCTCAATGAACACAAAGGCGAAACGATGATATATCTGATCTGATACACCTTATTTGATATATACCACTAATATACTAACGTTGATATACTAACAATATACTTGTATTGCTAACATATATGATATATTTAGTATATATATCTGATTGGATATTTCATTGATATATCAGAAAATTTAGAAGGGTAAAATTGGAATAAATAAAAAATTTCAAATTTCAAATATTTTATCATATTTGCAAAACTCAAAAGTTACCCTAATTAATGATGAATATTGTAGCTAGCCATCACAAATTCCCAAAAATTTAATATATTTGGTGATTCTAAGATATATAGACCTTTTATACAAAATATTGTAAAGTAGACAATTATTCCATTTTGCTTAGAAAAAAAGGACAACTATTTGCACATAACACCCAAAAAAACCATCAATCTTTAACTTCATTACATTAAAATTTTATCATAACCCAAACTATAGGTTTTTATATGTTTTAATTTTTAATTAACGTTACAATAATTTCTTATAAAATGTAAATTATAATAATTAGTATTTTAAAGGTATAATGATGCGGTTGTGACATTGCCATTATATTACTAAATGTATCCTGCCGACTATGGTATTGGTGGAATTTAAAAAAAAAAAAATCAACGACAAGCGATAAATAATTTGTTTTTAAATTTTTATAAATTTTTTTTTTGTTGTTTTACCAATTTGATGAAGACAGGTCCCGTCTTGAAGTTTTCATCAAAGAAAATTAAGGTTATTTAATTTATAATTTGTCTGAAAGAAGTAGACATTTAATTGCCATATATATAAAAAAAAGACATTTAATTAAATTTTCAAAACAAACGATTGGTCCCCCAAGATTCTAGTTATTCATTTATTTTTTTTTTAATAAAATTTGTTTATTTTCTTAGAGCTCATTATGTTTAACATAATAAACTCGAATTTGGACATCTGGACTCACGTTCTATTTTGGTCATTTAATATTTAAAACTTTAATTTTAATCCTCAAATTTTCATTAAATTTCACATTATTTCCATTGATATATATGACAAATAGATGATGAATAGGTTACAATCATATATGGATAAATAAGACATAGCATTAGAGACTAAATGTGAAATTTAATAAAAGTTTGAGGACTAAAATTGAAAATTTAAAAAGTTTAAAAAGAAAAAAAAGCTAAATAGAACATTGGGTTAAATAATCAATTTAGATATAGTATCTATGGTATCAACTTACTTTCCATTCGGTTTTCATATCTTGGGATTAGTTTTAATTTTTAATCGGCACTAACATTTTGAAAGTTTCAATTAATTTGATTGAATTTGCAAATCATCCAATTTTTCCTATTAAACTTGACCAGTTTTATCAAATTTTAGTTATAAATTTTCAATCTTATCAAATTGAACCCTATGTTTTGACAAGTGTGGCATATTACGTCTCATTCAATATTTTTTGTTAATTCACCCATTAATTTAAAAAAATAATAATATAAAAATTTTAAAAAACTGACTAATTTAATGGAACTCAAGTTTTTTTACCAAATGAAGTTTAATTAATGTAAAAAAACAATCACTCAATGTCTTTACAAAAACTTACAAATTTCAACTCAAAAAATCCAACTATAATATATATATATATATATATATATATATATTTCTAATCCTTTCATTTCATTTCGTGTTCTTTCGATCTCTATGCATTTCACTACTCCACCAGAAATTCCTTTGTGCCTCTACCATACTCGAGCTTGGTAGTTTCCATAGACTGTCCAAGATTGAGCCCTAGGTTATATATATATACTTTTTTTAATCCTATCAATTTCATTTCGAATAAATGATTTATAATTCATTAAGAGACACGTGGTAATACTTTTTTTCAATAATTTTTTAAATGAAAATCTATTAAACGGTAAAAATTACAACATTTTTTTAAGCTGGCTATGTTTATCCAAACTTAAATGTATAATTTGATTAAATTAAAAAAAGTTTACAACTTGTCAAATTCTAAGGTTAAAATTCTATCTTCTCTCCGACTTTTTTTTTTCCTTCTAAGTACCGTGCTTAAACCCTTTCTTCTTCTAAGTACCATGCTTAAACCCTTTTTTCTTTTTTTTTTCTTTTTTTTTTTTTAAGGAAATCTCTCCCTCTCTCTTTAAATATAAACCGAATTTTCTCCATATGGCAGTGCCTCCCCTCAATGTTAGTAGCCATCACGTAAGAGAGAGCAAAAAAAATAAATAAATAAATAAAAACATTTTGGATATGAATTGATTGAATCTGAAATTGCTCTCAATATTTTTTTTCTTTCAAATATATTTATAATATATATAAACACACTCTGTTGGATCAAAACTTTCTTTTATAATTTATTATTTCTTTGACCTTTTGCCAACTTGTACCAATTTTCTTCATCTCATTTCGTTTTCATCTGCCTTAAAATAAATAAAATAAAATAAGAAAATATCTTCCAATTTTTCCTTTTCCCATCATTTCAATCTAATCAAAAGAAATTTTGTTTGTTCTTTCTCCTCCACTGCACTTGTTAAAATGATCCTTATCCATTCTGTCCTTGTTTGTAAT